>NW_002987820.1:265156-300354 GCF_000006295.1 Pediculus humanus corporis
TTTTCCTTTTTTCTCAAACCTTCCGTTTCTTCCACTTCATCATCATCTTCTACTACAACTACTTCCACGTCTTTATGTTTTAACTCGATGATGATTTTTAACTTGGTTTCAAGTATCCGGGTTGGAAAATAAACGCTAATAAATAAATAATTTTATAAAATTTTTTTTTCAAACACGATCGAAAAAAAAAAATGGCGACGATTTAAAAAAAACCATGATGATGATGATGATGATGATAATAATAATAATAATAATCGAATCGTTTTAAAAAAATTTGCACCTTTGAATTCGAAAAAAAAAATTAGGTTTTTTTAACACGAATCCAAAAAAATTTTCTTTTTTTTTTTTTTTTGTTATTTTGTTGGCACACATCTGTCCGAAGGCGTGACCCAAAACAAAAATTTTTTGATTTTTTTTTTTTAATCGACCGTATACACAAATTGAAATTAAATTTTTTTTCTAGAAAATTCTCTCCTTCTTTTTTTTTTTTTTTTTTTTTCAAACATTTGTAGAAAAAATATCGAAAAGATTTGACGACGACATGTCAAACGTAAACCGTCGTTGCAAACATTTTTACCAACACAAAAAAAAAACAGTTATGATAAAAAATAGTAATAATAATAATAATAATAACAACGATAATAAAACGATGACGATGATGATGATGATAATTATATATTAATATGGGGATACCTCCTGTCAAGGTACACGTGGGACGGTGATTTAAACAAACGAAAAATTTTTTATTTTTTTTAAAATTAAAATAAAACAACAATGTATTATTATTATTATTATTATTATTATTATTATTATTATTATTATTATTATTATTATTATTATTATTATCATTATCTTTATTATTATTATTATTATTATTATTATTATTATCATTATCTTTATTATTATTATTATTATTATTATTATTATCATTATCTTTATTATTATTATTATTATTATTATTATTATTATTATTATTATTTACCGTTATTATTTATTTTTTATAAAAAAAAAAAAATTAATTGTATGTTTTTTTTTATTTTTTATTGTCATCATCATCATCATCATTATTATTATTATTATTACATGAATTTTTTTGTCGTCCTTGAAAATAATTAATTAATACTGTACGGTAAAAGTGCTGCGAATTTTTTTCTAAAAAAAATAACAATAATAATAACGACGATGATGTTGATGATTAATGACGTGTAACAAAAAAAAAAAAATGTAAACTTTTTCACTAATGGCAAGCAAAATATTTTTATATACATTTTATTATTATTATTATTATTATCAGATTTAAAAAACTATCAGACTGTTACAGAAAGAAAAAAAAAACAAAGCTTCCAAATAAATAAATAAAAAAAAAGAAAAAAAATTTACGAGATCTCTTATTAAAAAAAATCGTGAATAAAGTGTGAGAAACTAAATCCACGTTCAAAATAAAATCGTGTCAATAAATATATACATTAAAGAGCAAAAGAAAATGGAGGATGAAAACAACAATCGTTTGTTGTTTGTAACGTACCCAAAAAAAAAAACGGTTTGGATTCCAAAATTTTATTAATAAATGTTTGTGCGAGAATTGAAGAAACGTTTCGATTCGATAACGAGAAAAGGGAAAAAAAAGGAAAAAAGGAAAAACGGAAGCGGAAACTTTTTTAATCTTTCAATGGAAAAATTTATTCGTTACGTCATTGAAATGAAAAAAAAATTACATTAAGAAGAACTTTTTTATTTAATTAGTATACTTTTTTTTGGTTATTAAAACTCCTTTCGTTTTACTTAAAGAGGGAGGAAGAGGGAGAATAAGAGTGAAAGAGAGAGAGAGAGAGAGAGAGAGAGAGAGAGAGATGAGCATTTATTAGATGGCCCGAAATAGAAAAAAAAGAAAAATTCTCGGTTTGCGTCCAGCAAATGAAAAAATTTTTTTTTTTTTTTTTTTTTTTCAACAATACAAATTATAGTTCAAAGTTGTAGTTGATAGTAATAATAATGATAATAATAATAATACTATGTAGCCTTAAAAAGTTTAATTAAAGGTTTTTTTTTCTTCGCAATTAAATTTACGGGCGTAAATACGCGGGGATTCCTACTAATTATGATTGATTTGCCTAAGTAAAAAAATTACATTTAAAATGTGAGTTTAATAAACTTTTTATAGCGCTATAATTAATTAATATTCATAAAAATACATCTAAATGCTATATATAGAATTTAAAATTAGCGATGCTATAATAATAATAATGATAATGATAATGAATATTTAAAATTCGTTCGGGTAAAATTATTAAAGAGAATTTATAGCGTGCTGTTGTGGAAATCGTATTTCTTTCCCCCCCCCCTCTCTCTCTTTCTCTCTCTAAACAAGTTTGATTTCTTCTGCTGTTTGTCGTTGTTGTTGTTGTTTTTCAGGTGGTCGTAATTATTTCCTTGATTTTTCAACTTTAAAAAAAGAAGAAAAAAATTTTTTTTTCAAATCATAAAAACAAAACTCGATTTTAGCACGAATGTAATGTAATAAAAAAAAAAATCGAATCGACAAACGACAATCGACAACCGGATTTTACAAAAAAAATTACTCTCGATGTAAATTCTCACGCCAACGCTTAAAGTAAATTTTATCTCTCTCTCTCTCTCTCTCTCTCTCTCTTTCTCTTTTTCAAAAGTAACAAACGTTGTTGAAAAGAAATCTTGAAAAAAAAAAAAAAAACTGTTCGATGCCATTTTTTTTTTTCTTACTGTGAATATTTACTTACCTTGATCTATTTATTTATATCGTTTGTTTGTTTGTTTGTTTGTTGAATTATTCGTTTGTTCGTACGATCGAAATCAAAATGAATAACATATATATTTTTTTAAGACGTCATTAAAAAATCAATAAAATCGATAAAAAAAAAAATAGGTGCTTGAATTTTTTTTTTTGGGTTACCTTTCGATGGTAACCCTTTTTTTTCTTTACCTTTATTCACTCGTGCCAACATCAAAAAAAAAAAAAAGATTTCGTTTTGTAATTTTTATTTAATTTTTTTTTTTTATCTTTTTTTTCCCCCCCCCTCGTAAATAATAAATCGATGAAATCAATGAACGGCTTTGATCGTCGATATAAAATCAATTTTTTTCTTTTTTTTTTTTTTCGGTTCATTTATCAATTCCATCAATGTTTCATTCACTCTCTCTCTCTCTCTCTCTCTCGCTCTCTCTCTCTTGTGAGCATTTACATTGAGTTAGTTAACCGAATGATTCGGTTTAATGACGTCAGATTTATTATTAAGTATTAATTGATGGAATACGATTATGATGACTATTCCAGAATGTTTTCCCCCTAGCGTGATGAACTCTGGACAGAAAAAAGGGACGTAAAACAAACAAGGAAGGGAAAAAGGAACGAAAACGCGCACACGCAATTGGGAAAATAAGAGGAGAAAATAATAATAATTGCGACGTCCTGATAATAATAATAATGAATTTACAATAATATTAATAATGAAATGAATAATTTTTATCAATACGATGACGTCAAATACGAGTAAAAAAATTTCAATAATGAAAATTCGCACAGTTTTTCCGTTATTGAATTTTCTCGATGCCGCCATTTTGTTTTTTTAAAAATAAAATTTAAAAAATTATTAACGTCTAATCGGGAGACAAAACGTGGGGATTAAAATTTAATTAATTATTTATTAATCGAAAGTTTCGAAGGTAGAAAAAAAAAAATTCCATAACGAACAAAATACAACAAACGAAACGATAATAATGATTTTTAAAAACAAACAATCAAAACCGGATATGGATGTCGTTTATTCGTCGATGTCGCAAATCCGTCAAATTCTTTAATTTCTTTTTTTTTTACGCTTTGTTATCGATAAGAAAAATTCTGTAAATTTTCCCTCTCTTTCTCTTATTTTTATTTCATTCAAATGAAATATTAATAAAAATAAAAATAATAATAATCATAATCATAATAATAATAATTACAAGTAGATTTAAAAAAATATTTTCACGTTTTTACACGCTTTGAAAATAATAATAATAATAATAATAATAATAATAATAATAATAATAATAATAATAATAATTTTAAAATAAAAAACCTCATTTTTAGATTTAGATAACATTATCCACTTTATCATCCGGGTCCCTTCCCATCCTACCGCCCCCTCCCAAAAAAATAAAAAAATTTCCATTGTGTTTTAAAAAAACAGTTTTTTTTTTTATTTTTTATTTTTTAATACGTTAATAATATCGAAATGTTTATATATATATATATATATTATATTTCCTCTCTCTCTTTCTCTCACTGTCTCTCTCTCTCTCTCTCTCTTTTGTTTACTGGAACCAGAATCAAATTTTTTATTCTTTTCGGAAAATAAAATATAAAAAAAAAAATTCATTTCAGTGACACCATGTTTAAATGTACAAAATAGATTAGAATCTTCATTACGAACAAATTTTTTAAATAATAATAATAATAATGATGATGATGATGATGATGATGATAATAATGATAATGGGGTATAATGAAAAAATTAAAATTATTTACCTGTCAGTAAAAAAAATAAAAATAAAAATAAAAATTATTGTTATTAACAAATAGACGACGACGACGACGACGTACGACCGTGTCTATTGTTTAAAAAACTAAATGAGAAAACGAGTGAGAGGGGGAAATGGGGGGAGAGGGAGAAAGAAAGAGAGAGAGAGAGATGAAAAATATTACCTTATATAATTTTTACTCGTATAAAAAATAATAATAATAAAGAAATAATGAGTGACGCTTATTGTTATTGTGGTAAAACATGTGATAAGATTTTTCTTATTTTCTTTTTTCGACGTAAAGCAGACGACAATAATGAACGATAATTAAAAAATAATAATAATGATAATAATAATAAAATTGAATAATGTTAATAAATAAAACGAGGTCAAATATTTTTTTTTTTTCGAGGGGGTAAAATCAAAAAAAAACTGGAAATGAAAAAAAAAAAAAAAAAAAAATTTTTTTTCTTTTCCAGTTTCATCATTAATCAAAAAGTCGGGGAAGACGAATAAGAATAAGAAGAAAAAGATGAAGTAAAAATTATTATTATTATTATTATTATTATTATTATTATTATTATTATTATTATTATTATTCTCACATCTAATCTTTTCGAGTCGTTTTTATGTAATTTTAGAACTTATAAATGTAATTGGTTGATTATTTTTTTTTTTTTTTGACTGGAAGCTCTCCAGCTCTAGCTCCAGCTCCAGTTTTTTTTTCAAATCTAGATTACTAATAATATAGTTTCCAGTTTTTAAAATCTTTATCACCGACTTTAAAAAAAAAAAAAAAAAAAAAAAAAAAAACTAATCCTTAGGAGAGACATATAATTAAAAATTTTGTTTTTTTGGTTTTTGTTTTTTTTACTCGCTGATTCCACGTCGTTTTTTTTTCATTTCGTGTTATTCACTGATTCCACGTCGTTTTTTTTTTAAACAGTCATATGCAATAAATGATTTAAGTATTAGAAAAGAAAAAGAAAAAAACGGCACCTGTTTTAAATTAAAAAACTTTAACACAACAACAACAACAACAGGTACAAGAAAAAAATTAATAATAATAATAATAACAATAATGATAAAAGTTAAAGGAAATCCTTGGACGTCGTAAACGATCTTTTAGGACCGGGTTAAGGTTGTTACGAGGTGTCCGTGATGCGGAAATAGATTATATTATTAAAAAAAAATCTGTATCTAAAATAATTTATCTCTCAAAAAAAAAAAACGAGATTCTTTTTAAATTTTTCCATCTCTCTCTCTCCCTCTCATCTTTTCAGCATTATTAAGGATAATAATAATAATTATTTTTAAATAAAGATAAAAGATAAATTAAATTTTTATTTTTTATTTTTTTTGCTCGCTTATTGTGTTGTTGTCGTGTTTTTTGTTGTTTTGCTTTTTAATAAAAATGAACTTTTCGACGCTCGTGATATGATAAATTTTTTTTTTTTTTTTATGATATAAAAAAAAAAAAAATCCATTCGTTTGTGCTACTGCTGTCCGCCTACACATTTTTCCACGACTTTGATCAGACCTCCGCATTCTGAACAAAAAAAAAAAAAAATGATTGATGGTTTCATTTTTTATTCTCAACAATTATTAAATTAACGAGGTTGAACGAATTTTTTTGTTAATATTATTATGATGACGGGTAGGTACTCTTTCGAAAAAACGACGACGACGACGCCACTGATTATATAAATACGATTCGAACGTGCGTTCGTTAAGAAAACGTGGAAGAAGAATAAGTTAAAAAAAATAAAAAGGTAGGCAGGTTTTTTTTTTTTTTTTCGTTGTTGTGAGGTTATAACTCCTTTTCCTTATTACCTTAAAACAATGTTTTTTTTTTTTTGTTTTAAAGGTTAATCCATCCTTTCACTATTTTGTTACGATATAAAACACGCACGTACGTACACACGGACGTACGCACGTACGCACACGCATTAATTTCAAACGTTTAATTATCGGATTCCTATGATATTTGAATAAAAAAAAAAAAACGTGATGAATGAGACTGGAGACTGGAAAACATAAAAAAAAATAATTTTTTTTACAAATTCGTTTTAATTAATTTTTTTTTTTTTTATTATATTTTTCGTACGAAAAGTATGATAATAATAATAATGATAATAATAATAAATGTTAACGTGAAATAAAAAAAAAAAAAATACACGAAAATGGGAAAGTATGATTTTATTTATAAGTAGGTTACATCACACACACACACACACACACACACTCAGGTCTTATATCAAGGTTAAAATATTCACGATCATCGAGAATGATAAAAACCCGTGATAATAATAATAATAATAATAATAATGATAGAAAAAGAAGAAAAATTATTTTTAAAAAAACTGGAGAACGACTGACTGGAGGAAGGTCGTCAATTTTTTTTTCTTTTTTTTTTTATGCTTTAAGATTCCGCCAGATTTTACTGGAATAAAGCAGAAAAAAAATTTTTTTTGGGGAGGGGGAGGAGGGAGGGTTCCTCCCTTTTTGGTTTTTCTTGAATATCAAATAATCAATTAATTAAACCGTGAGTGTAAAGTTAAAAAAAAAAAAAAAAAGGTTAAGGATTGTCAATCAATATTATCGATACCCTCTTTTTTTTTTCACGGAAACAAACGGAAACACGCGCACGCACTCACACACACACACATGTTTTTCTCAAAGGTTATTTAAATTATCATTCGCATAACCAAAAAGTTTCAGTTTTTTTTTTTGTTAATTTTTCAAGAGTCACAAAGTTGCTAATGATGTGTCACATCAAACAAAAGATGAAAGAAAAAAAAGAATAAGAAGAAGATGAAAAGAGCGAGTGAGAGAGTGAGAGAGAAAGAGAGAGAGAGAGAGAGAGAGAGAGAGAGAGAGAGGAAAAAAATCGAACCTTGTTTTCATCTCTGCTGGATAAAACGAACGAACAAACGTTTACGTCAATCTTTTATTTAAAAAGGATAATAAAATCCCTCCATCTCTCTCTCTCTCTTGTTTCTTTTAATAACCGACGTTTATAAAAGATATAGTAAACACGATTAAATAAGAATTCCTTAGGGATTTTTTTTCAAGAGAGAGGAAGAGAGAGAGAGTGTAAAAATTTCACAGAAGAAACTCAATATGTCAAATTTTAAGGCTAAAAATTATTTCAATATGATTTCACCTTTTTAAAATTAATCATTTGAATCTTCATTTATCATTTTGAGGGGGGTTCTTCCAAAAAAAAATGGTGGGCATTGTGTGACTTTGTCAAATATTTACATAAAACCTTTTTTTTTTCAACTTATCTTCTTCCTTTTTTTTCTCTCTTTCTTTCTCTCTTATTCTCTTCTCCCTCTTCATCATCATCACAAATTTTTTTTTTTTTTTTTTTTTGTCGTGGTAGCAAACGGTTTTTTTTTTTTTATTTAAAAAAATAAAAAAATTATAATTGAAACGTTTGATTTTTATTTATTTATTTATTTTTTTAAATAAATATTGTCGTCTGCTTCGATCAAACGTGATTTAATAAATCGTTGCTAAAGATATAGAAAACTTGCTAATTGGGTTTTTTTTTTTGGAAGAGAACGAAACGTTTGACAGAAAATAAAAAGTTTAAATAATTAATTAGAATTAATTTTCAAATGACAATATAATTTTTAAAAAAAATTTTTTTTCTGATGCCACGTCGTTTTGCGTTACGTACGTTAAACATTAGCGGAATTCCATAAAAAAAATTTCCCGAATAATAAAAACCCGATCGTCAACTTTAAATATGAAATTTATATAAGAAAATCTAGTTCAAATATCATCATTATCATTATCATCATATATCGTATCGAACGAGAGATCGATTTCAACACTAGAAAGTCGTCGACTCGCCCAGGCACACAAACGTAAAAAAAAAAAAAAAAAAAAAATTTCCCACGGATTCACCGCCGCATGTGTGACACACGGAAGATTGTGACAGAATCTGGCGTTGCCCACTCGATTGTTGGTTGGTTGTTCTTTACGTACACACCGGAGGATGATAACAAACAATTGTTTTCACATTTCACGACAAACGACAAACGGAATTAAAAGGTGGAAAGTAGGAAAAAGACGAAAGAAGAAAAAAAAAATTAATTTTTTTTTTTTTTTTTTTTTTGGTTAATGGTAAATAAAACCGGGGTCATCTTGTTCCTCATCATCATCATCATCATCATCATCTGACCAAAGAATAACTAGACGAGTTTTTAACCTGATTCGGTACCTACTTTTCGTTGTTCTTTTGCCCGAAGGTACACGTACGCACACACGCACACACGCATGCAACGTGAATATGGTAACGAAAGTTTCTTCCGCTATTTCTTACGCGTATACCGAAGAAGTAGAAGAAGAAGATTCGTCGTTTGTCGTCATTTTTGGTCATCGGGTCAGAAGAACATCTTTGGAATTTTTTTTTTCTTTTTATGTTTTGTCATTTGCCAACTTTCCGGAAAAAAAAAAAATGTTTTATTGTTGTTTTACATCCGTTTTATTGTACAAATTATGATTAATGAACGTGGTAATAATAATGGCGAACGTCGTTGTTGAATCGCTCATTCGTACATTTTTTTTCTAATTAATGTTTTTCCTAATTGGACTCTCTCTCTCTCTCTCGCGTTCGAGAAAAAAAATTCTTTCTATTTCCGGTTTTAAAAAAGTTCGCAACATATTACTTTAGATGGTTTACCTTTTCACCCGAGGAAGGAGTAGGAGGAGGGGGGAGCAAATCGAGGTCAATATTTTAACAATGATTTCCCATGAGAGAGTATATAGATATAATCAATCAGAGCACGGAACAACAACAACAACAACCAAAAAAAAAAATTATTATTATTATTATTTATTTTTACCTTTTTGCATCACCGTTATACTCATCCCAAAAAAACGCATTTATTATTATTATTATTATTAATTTTTTTGACGTCACGTTGATAAATATATACATGCATGTGTGTGTGTGTGTGTTTATATTTAAAATATTGACATAAAAACGCGCGTAAAAAATTTTTTTTTTGTTTAAATTTCACCTTTGTTTATCTTATGAGAATCGAATTCTTTGATTGTCCGAATGAAAAAAAAAAAAATTCGTACAAAAAAATTATGCTGGCATCATGCTGGGCTCATCATCAAACAACTTGGAATGAAAAAAAAGAAATTTTTTTTTTTATTTTTTTCTTTTCTGCGACACAAAGAAAAAGATGAAAATGCGGGTTAAGAAAAAAAAAAAAAAGATGATGATGATGATGATGATGAAGGAGAAGGAGATGGAGAAGAGAGAGAAAAAAAAACGTGAATGAAAGAAGACGCGTGAGATTAGGATAATTTTTTTTTTTTTTTTTTTGGGTGAGATGAAATTTTTATTTATTTATTTTTTTGTTATTGTTATCACATCGTCATTGATAAAAACCGTTCATCTGCCTTTTGTTGTTTATCTCTCTTTCTCTCTCGCTCTCTCACCTTCTTTAGACAAAAAAAAATCACCTTATTCTTTCTATTATTCTTCTCTTTTTTATTTAACCCGTTCGGTTCTTTCATTTAATAACTGTCAACATCATCATCATCATGATCGCCATCTTTTTATAATTTCATGTAACTGTCATTGAATATTTTTTAAATAAAAAATTAATCGATTTAATTTAATCGCGATATTTCGATCGATATTTAAACGAAACGCAATAATAATAATAATAATAAAAATAATAATAATATTTAAAACGTCGTTTTTGTGATTTGTTGGAGGGAAAAAACGATCGATCAATCGATCGAATTTTTAAAATATTTTTCATTGATTATTATCATTATTACCATTATTATTATTATTTTGTTTAATATTTGACGTGATGAAAATGAGTTTGTTGGCGGTGCCAACTTTGTAAAAAAAAAAAAGATTTTGACGTTTAACGCGATGATAAAAAGTACGAAATCGACGTTACGAACAAATTTTTTTTTTTTTTTTTTTAATTGTGATTTCGTTTGCCGGCGTTTGTCACACGAAAAAAACAAACAACAAACAAAAAAAGGGATAAAACAACCGTTTGTTATTTTAAAAAATAAACGGTAGATGAGAAAAACAATTAAAAAGGTACTTGAACGCAAACTCTTTAGCAGAAAAAAAACGTTTTCAAGTCATTAATATTGAATTTTTCACGGTTTTAAAAAAAAACTAACGAAGAGTGAGAAAGAGAGTGAGAGAGAGAGGGAGAATAATATCGAAAGGTTAAAAAAAAAATTAATAATAATAATAATAATGTTAATGTTAATGATAATGAGAATAATGAAAAGGTAAAGACTTCCGGTTTAGAAAAAGAATATTAAAATTTTTTTTTTTAAAGTCTTAATTTAGCGTTAAAAGTGGCGGAAACAAACAAACAAACGAAAAGATTATAAATAATAATAAGAAGAAGAAGACAAAAAAAATATAAATAAATTGTTTATTATAATTATTATTCATAAATTTTTTTTTTATGTTTTGATTTATTATTATCATTATTGTTATTGACGCTCCCCGTCTCTCCCTCCTCTCCCTCTTCCACCTTTCAGGAAGACAAAAAAAAAATATCATTTTTATTAAAATAAATAAAATCCCCACTTGTGAAAAGGTTAAAAAGGAAAAGGTTGTCGTTCCTACTCCTGCCACGAATAAGTTACGAGATTGTGTGTGCGCTTGTATTTGGTATTTTCGCGGTTGTTATTGTTGTCATTGTTGTTGTTGGTTTTTTTAACCATTCAAACTAGTTCGACTTATGTTAATAAGTGCGACTCTATTGTTTGTTTGTTTTTTTTAAGGGAGGCATTTGGTTGTTACCCGATTGTAGCATCCTAATTAAATTTTTTTTTTTAAATCACGGATTTGCCCTTTTTCGCATTGTTGTTTGTTTGTTTGTCATCGCCACCTATGAGAATTTAAAAAAATTTTTTTTTTTGTTATTTTCGTCGCCTTGATTCGCTCCTGATTTTTAAAATCTAAAATTAATTAAATAATTTCACTTTTTTTTTTTTTTATTTACGGTTAAAATTTCGTGGAGGAAAATTAAAAATTATTATTATTTTTTAATTCGATATCGATTCGATAAATTTTTTTTTAATACTAAGGCAGGTTCGATATCGAATTTCATATCGAAAATCGAATCGAAATTAATAAAAACATTTATTTTCCCCACCCTACCCTCCCCCTTAACTGAAGCCGAAGAAGAATAAGAAATCGTATTTTAATTAATGTTCGGTACTTCTTTCATTTAACCGTCGGATTGGCAAAAATGAATTTTTCATAGAGAAAGAAAAACTGACGTCATGAAGTAAGAAAACAAAAATGGCGACTTTAAAAACAATCGACGGCTTCCTCTTTTACACGTGATCGTTTTCGTCGTTTTCGTCGTCATTGATCTCAGACAAAACAAATTTTTTTAAATTTATATATTATTACTCTATGACTTTTTAAACAAAGCAGGGCGCCAACTTTAAAAAAATTAAATTTGTTATTCGTTCGATCTGATTTTAAATAAAAATTTTATTTTTTTTTTTTTTTGTAAAGAGAACAAAAAAAAAAAGAAAAATAGATCAAGAGGGTGGATCCTCAAAAAAAAAAACCGATTTTGGCAGAATCTGCGAGGGCAAAGGCGTCGTCGATACCTCACGACGGTGGGCGGTTTGAGAAAAGACCCCCAAGGAAATCGTGAAAACGAAAAAAAAAAAAAAAAATTTCTTTTATCTTAATTCTTTTTATATCCGAAAAGAAAAAAAAAACCAAATTTTAGCCGGTTGAATACATGTATATATATATTTAATACTCACTCTTGGGAATTCGAACCCGAAAAAAAAAAAAAAAAACGTTGCCCCCCTCCCCCCGTTCTTCGCACACCTCCCCTCCACATTTTTTTTTTCTTTTTTCATTCATTTAAATCACAATGAGAAAATAAATAATAAGATAACCGTTAAATTAAAATTTTTAAATTTTTTTTTCGCGATTCGTAATCGAAGGTTAAACGAACTGAATATTATCATTAATCTTACTATTATTATTATTATTATTACATTCGGGTCGAATGATTATTATTATTATTATTATTACGATTGATGAATAATGATAATAAAATTAATTGTTTAAATTTTTTTTCTTCTGATTTCAGATGAATCAACAGTGTAAAGTTTGCGGCGAACCTGCTGCCGGATTTCATTTTGGTGCTTTTACCTGCGAAGGTTGTAAGGTAAGGAAAAATATTCATCATTTAATTATTATTATTATTATTTTTTTTTCTATCATGTTGGCATCACTAATATTTTATTGAATGATATCGTAATGACTTTTTGTACGAATTTTCTTAATTTTTTACTCTCTCTTTCTCTTTCTTTTACTCTCTCTCCTCTTTTTTTCGGTTTTCGATTCGTCAAAGACAAAAAATTTTATTGAAAATTTAGTTTTGGTTTTCTTTTTGCCAAATATAAACAAAAAAAAATTCCGAGAATTGTTTAAACAATAAAAAAAAAACTTTTGTTTAAATATGGCGGCCGTTAATGTGTTCAACGAATTTTTTTTTGTTTACTTTCGCATGTTGAAATTTTTTTTTTGAATGTTTTTTCAAGTTCTTCATCATCATCATCATTATAATCAGCATCATCATTATCATGAGGTTGTGTATACGGCTGAGATATCAAAAATCGAATTTAAAATCTATCAAAATTATCATTATTATTATTTTTTTTGTCGGTTTTTAAGTGGAAAATTTTTGTAAAACAGTCAGAAATAAAAAGAGAGAGAGAGGAGAGGGGAAGTGCGTGTGCATGTACGTTATATTACTAATAAATAATTAAAAAACAAAACGTTAAAAAAAAACAAAACGAAAAACTCATCGATATCTTCGCGTAATTTTTATTATTTATTTCATGTTTTTTTTACTGGAAAAAACTGGAAAAACACAAAAACAACCGTTAACGCACAAACAAACACAAAAATTGTTTTTTTTTATTCTTCTTCTTCTTCATTACGTTGATTTATAACTGGATAATATAAAAAAATATATTATAACAAAAAAGAAATTTTTTTTACAGTTTTAGAATAAATTTTGTTTGTTGTTTGTTGAAAAAAAAAACGAATACGATAACAGGAAATGAATTTTTATTCGGTTTGTACGGTAATAAAAAATTTGACATTTTTTTACAAACAAACAAACATTTATTTATTTATTTATAAAAATTACGATTTAATAATAATAATAAAAATCATATACACATACGAAATCTCGTACGAGTGAAAGAGTGAGAGAGATACGGGGGGGGGGGCGAAGAGAGATAGAAAGAGAGAGAAAAATGAATATTATTGTGAAACAAGTTTTGCAGCATCTTCAATATCATCATCATCATCATCATCAAAATGTTTTTCATTTAATATCCTCGAGGGATTTAAAACATTATCGATATTAAAAAAAAAATTTTCGATTTTTTAATCGATGTTTTTTTTTTTTTATATCGATTAACTTTGATTTTGTAAACGAGAATTTATATATATATATATATATATATATATATATATATATCGAATCGAGATATTGCATAACGATTCGTAAATAATAATAATAATAATAATAAGGGTTTTAGCGTTTTTTTTCTTTTTTCTTTCTTTTCCGGGCTGGAGTAAAAAAAAAAAAAAAGGAAGAAGAACATAAAAAAATAAATCGATTTTTTTTTTCTTTACCGTACTATATGTTTTTTTTTTTTTTTTTTTTTTTTTAAATTATTATTTCTCGTATTTCTGCCGCCATTTTGTTTTTTTTACCGGTAAATTACCCCCAAAAAAAAAAATTTTAAATTTGATCCGGTCGAAAATTAAACCCAATTAAATAAAAAAAAAAAAAAACGGACGTTTTTACGCTCCAGCATGAAAGAAAATTTTTTTTTATACAAATAATTCGCCCCGGATTCGTTTTAATTCCACGACTAAAAACAAAAATTTTCTACAAAAACAAAAATTAATTTTAGGTATGGTTTTTTTTTTTTTTTTTTTTACGTATTTACCTTAAAGGAAAAATAATCAAATTAAGACAGAATTTTTAAAGTTTATGACGTTAACAGGACCCTTGATTTATAATTATAGTCGTGGAGTTAACCAAAAAAAAAAAACAAAGTGGAAGAAGAATAACAACAATATTAATGATAATAATAATAAGAAGGAGAAAAAAGTGAGAAAAAAAAACAAAACAAATATAACGTAAAATAATAATAAAAAAAAACTCGTGAATATTTCCCGCTATAAATAATAATAATAATAATAATAATAATAATAATAATAATAATGTAATCAATTTATTATCATCATCATCATCATAAAAAAATCAATCGAAATATACATTGATTAATTATCGATCATTCATTCGCAAGTATATTGAAGTGTCAAATAATGCGTGGAAAAACAAAAAAAATGCCATTTCCGGTACATTAGTAAGAATGAAAAAAGAAAAAATTGAATAGAAATTTTTACGTATAGTAAAGGTTATAGATTAATTTTATAGCGGTTCTATAAATAGAATGTTTCGCTAATTATTATTATTATTATTATTATTATTATTATTATTATTTACGCTCGGCTACATTTTTTTTTTTTAAATAATTTTTTTTTTTAAACAAACGCTTTTGTTTTTTTTTAACAAAACTGTTACGTACGTGAAAGAAAAGAAAAGAAAATGGCGACTTTCTCGTGATTAAAACAAAAAAAAAAAAAAAAAGGCAGCGTTGTCCGCCGGTCAAAAGAGCCGCCGCCGCCGCCACCATAGAAAGAAAAAGAGAGAGAAGATCATTAGGAAAGATCAAAAAGCAAAATCATTTTCGGATTAGAACCCGATTTTCTTTCTCTCTCTCTCTCTTTCATTCTATCTGATCTTCCTTAAAAAAAAAAAAAAAAAAAAGTAAAGAATTATTATTATTGTTATTATTATTATTATTATTATTATTCTCAAACCTGATTTTTTATTTTTTTTTTGCCCGTACCTGAATCATTTGTTAAATAATCAAAAAAAAAAAAATATTTGGAACGAATCGCGAGGATTATTTTCTCATGTGAAAAATCCTTTTGTTGATCAATCAAAACCGTGAATAATCAATTGATTATTATGATCGATCGATCGATCGATACATCGATAGATCGATCGGTCGATAATAATAATAAAATTGTCCTTGTTTCGTGTGTGTGTGTGTGTTTGTGTGAGTAAATGTGCGCGTGCATGCGGTTTCGTGATCTTTTACCTCTTTCTCCCTCTCTCTCTCTTTCTATCTCTTTCTCTTCTCGTTGTTCGTATTCCGCACGTATGTGCGTGTGCGTGCGTGTGCGTGTGTGCGTGCGTGTACGATGTTTGTTTTTGTTTTTGTTTTTTTTTGTAGTCAAACCCACCCAAAATGACGTTATTTAAAATTCACAAAAATGTTTTAATTGACGCACGACAAACGAATTTAAAAAAAAAAAAAAAAAAATTAAAATACGTTGTTGTAATATTTAATTAAAGCGAAAAAAAAACCACGACGACAAACAAACAAACAAACAAACAAACGAACAAACGAAAAAAAAAATTTTGATTTGATTTTACCACCCAGAAATTTTCATTATTATTGTTATTATTAAAAAAAAAAAAAAATCGATAAAATCAATAATTAAAAAAAAAAATTTTTTCTCCGGCTGTTTGTCGGATAGAGGAAACGGGTGGGAGGAGGAGGAGGAAAGGGGAAGGCGGAATGAGGGGCGGGTCGAAAGTATTAAATTTCATTTGAAGAAAAAAAAATAAAAAATTTGCGAAGAGAAAAAACAAGAAAATCGTAAAACGTCTACTACGAATGTTTTCATTTTTTTTTTTTTTATTAAGTGTAAAAAAGAAATTTCTAGAATAATTGGGTCGTCGATTCACGATTACGATGATAATAATGATGATGATGATGATTTCGCATCAAATTTTAACTCCGGGCCATTTTTTTTCTTTTTTTCTCATAGGTTCGACGCATAATAATAATAATAACCATTAAAAATAATTTTTTTTTTTTTTGTAAAAGTGAAAGAAATATTAAAAAAAAAAAATTTTACGTATTATTATTATTAATAAATATTTTTTAACAAGAAAAAAGTGGAAAGAAGAAGAAAAAGCAGAAGAAAAAAAGATGAAGAAGAGAAAAAAAAAATGGCGGAAACTCGGTCATTTTATCGATGACCTTAATTAACCCCGAAATAGTTCACACGGCCGACGATATTTATTTAACCGTTGTTTTTTTTTTTACTACTAATGAGATTTTTTTTTTTTTAATTTCGATCGACCGGAAAATACGTAATCGAACGTACTTTAAAACGATATTTTCAATAATAAAAAAAAAAGGTTTTTCGAGATATCGATCGATAAATCGATATAGAAGGATCGATATATTGTACAACATACGTGAAAGTGAAACGAATTTTTTTTTTTTTTTTTTCGATTTCGTATATAAATAAATAAAATTTTTAAATATGAAATAAACACACGAGTGAAAGTTTTAACGTTTTTTTTTCTGAAGAAAACGAAAAGAAAATAATTACAAGAATAAAACATTTGTGGGTTAAAAAGAAAACAAAACAAATCAATTAAAAATTACAAAATGGCGGCAAAAGAAGTGTTTATTTAAAAACAAATAAAAATTTTTTTGTGAGGGGAAAATTAGGGAAAGAAAGAAAGAAAGAAATAAAATTTATTATTACATGCATGCCTCGAAGACGTCGTCATCATCATCATCATCATCGTTTATTTGTTAAAAAAATTTCACTTGATATTTTTCAAATGGTAATTTGGCGGTTACAACCGACATCACCGCCAAACGCCGCCAATTTTTAACCCCCGAGTAACTTTTCGCGAAAGTTTAAAAAAAAAAATTTATCCGATTCCGTGTAAATATTTTTTTTGTACGGTTTCGTGTTTTCTTTTTTTTTTTTAATTGTACACGTCTTAATTTTCTTTTTTTTTACGTTACCAACATAACAAAAAAAAAAAAATAACTCGGCGAGGGACCACCCAAAAGTCGAAACAACAATTACTCAATTAAATATTCGGTGCAAAAGAAGGCTCGGCAATGATGATGATGAAGATGACGACGGCGATGGTGGTAATGGCGGTGTCGGCAGTGGTGGTGGTGGTGATGGCGGTGGCGGTGAAAAGAATTCGGCGTGTCGTCAAAGAATATGAAATCGACACGAAAATATATTTTCGCTCGTCTACGATGATGACTGATGGCTAAAAGTACGACGATAATTGGTGACACGAAAAATCATCATCATCATCATCATTATCATTTTTTTTTTCTCACCGCTATCGTCGGTAAAATAATAATAATAATAATAATAATAATAATAATTATTATTATTATTATTATTATTAATTTTTTTTGGAAACCGATTTATGGCACACAAAAAAAAAAAAATGACTTGATTTTTTTAATAAATGTTGACAGAGACAATTTTAAATCATCCGTTTGTCGTTTGTTTATTATGACAGATTGTTTTATAAATTCATTCATTCATTCATTCATTCATTCATTCAGGTGTGAGAAAATTTTTTATTGTGTTTTTTTTTCAAATTTTTAAATTGTTGTTGTTGTAATTATTATTATATTGGCCGAACTCAAAATTTAAACTTTAACAAATTATAGTAATAATGATAATAAGGTTCTTTGTTTGTTATTTGTTTACCCATCGATCATTATTATTATTATTATTATTACCATCATCATTTTTTTTTCTGGAAAGAATAAGAATAATAAAAAAAAAAGAAAAAAAAATTTCGTTTCGATCTTAGCAAAATTAAAATGAACGTGTAAAAAACGTTAGAAAAAAATTTTCTGACTACGGCACTGACGAATATATAAATTTTGTTTGTTGATTGCTTATTTGAAAATGGTTGTCGTTTGTTAAAGTTAAAGGAAAGACAAAATTTCGAGTTTTTTTGTTACCTAAAAACTTTGATGAAAATTCGATGGATTTAAATATCGGTAAAATTCTTTGAGTTTCGTTTGTTTGTTTGTTTCCGTTTGTAGAGCGATGGAAAACGGTTGCGGAAAAGGTAAAAAGAAGTAATTTATTCATTGGAACTAATTCTCCGTGAAAAAAAAATTTTTTTTTTTTGTGACACTTTTTTGAGTGACAAGCAACACACTCCTCGATTTTTTTTTTTTTTGATTTGTCAAAAGACCCGACGATTTCGTTTTTTTTTTGCCACGACGCAATTTTCGTTTGTTGTTTGTTTTCCTTCCTTTTTTTTTGCATTTTTTTGCGTTTGTTATTGTCGTTGCGTTGTTGTCGCGTTCGTTTTTTATTTTAATGTTAATTATTTGTCATTTCGTGTTTTTTTTTTACATTCACCGCCGAACCCGAAAATTTTAACCCGGTTTGTTTTAAGTAATCGTTTGTCGGAATCGGCTTTTTCCTCTACCCCTTTCCTTTTTTCAGTTTAAAATCAATCGATAATAATGATAATACTTCCGTTTCTAAAAAAGGAAGTGTGGCATCGTATGAAAAGAGTTTTTAATTGATAATCAACTTGAGAAGATATCACCGTCATGTGAATCCGCGGCGGTACTTTTACATAGAATCGCAGCAAAAGTATTAAAAAAACCTCCGTACCAAAAAAGGTAAAATGACCTTTGAACTCACATTGTGACCACTTATTTTATGTTGCGAGTTTTTTTGTGTGTTTGTAAGCGGCAACGGCGGTAACGTCGGCGGTGGTAATTTTTACAATCCTATGCGAATCACCTTAATTTTTCTTTCACACAAGGTTAAAGAAAGTGACCGCCAAAAAAAAAAAAAAGAAAAGATGGCGGCGTTCAAAAGTGGGAAAATTTTCGGTTTACTTTTTAACTTTTTTGTTTTTTTTTTTTTTTTGTTGGGTGGCACGGCTTGAGTATTGTGCGTGTGTGTGCGTATATGCGTGTGCGTGTGATAATGATATAAAGTGACACCGCCAAACCGAAGATTTGAATAATCGGTTTTTGTAACTTATTTTACATTCGTAGGCGGAATATTTATCGATCCATCCATACATCCATCCATCCATCGATCCATCGGTATCATTATCATTCATAAATTTTGTACATTATACACAATATTATTATTATTATTATGTTTAACCGCCGACTTGACGGTTAAAGTATTAATTTTATTTCATCACTGTAGGTCTATCATAATTCATTTTCATGTTCACTTAATTAACTTCCTGTTCGGTTTTCCGCTTTTTTTTTTTTCTATCAAAACTTCTTTCGATCTAACGTGAATAAATTATTTTTTAACTTACCTCCGCGTGCGTAAAACTTATTAGTTAATTACACGCATATTTTTTATTACCGCCACCGCCGCAACCACCGCCTGCTCTATAATTTTTTACTCTCGTTTCGTAAAAATGCCCGAATAAGAAAAAATTTTTCGCCAACAAATTACGTACACGAAATTACAATCATTAACTTGCTAGCAAAAATAGGATTCTAGTGACACGGTAATGCGTGATCGAATCGAATACCTCCTCCTAATAATAATAATAATAAATTTAATTAATTAAAAATTCAATTCTGACGTAATAATAATTTTATTGTTGAGATCGTAAAAATTAATTTCATTTTTTTTTTATTTTGCGTAATCATATTAAAACGAGACGGTTATTTAAATAATAATAATAATAATGATGATGATGAGTCTGATAATGATGATGATAAAAAAAAGATGAAACAACCAATAACTCGTTCGAACCAAAAAAAAAAAAAAAAAAAAGTTAAAGTAGAAAGTCGTCGATTTCGCCAAAGTAATTTATACATATGTGTGCGTGTGTACGTAAGGGAAAACGTAGAATAAAGTTGAGCAATTGATTGTGTGATGACGTCACGGAAATAATCATCGAACGATATATATCGATCGATCGATAAAAATCTATTTTTTTACGTTATGTGAGAAAAAAATAAAAAATAAAATAAAAAACGATTATTTATCGATTGATTATCACACGTTTTCAATTACCTTTGAGTACGATCAATAATGGCGGATAAAATGGCGGCTTTTATATCTTTTCCCGTTCGCCGCCGCGTGATTGATTAATCGTTTAAAAAAAAAAAAAACCTTGAATTGATTTTTGCTGCCATTAACGGTCGCACATTTAAACGCACGCACTCACGCACACGCATACGCACACGCACATCGTCATTGAACTTGTTAAACCGCAGAATAGAATAAAAACAAAATTTTTTTAAATTAACAATAATAATAATAAAATTAAGGAACGTGTGCGTGTGAGACGGTTTCCGGTAACCAAGAAAATTCCCGGTGGGAATATAAAAAAAAAAAAAGAAGGATGAGTGGGACTCCTACGGATCATTTTCATATTTCGTAGAAAACCACAGAAAATTTGGTTTTTTTTTGGTTTTCATCCATCATTTATCATCATCATCATCATCTTTTGCGAAATCTGTTTTTCTTTTGTTCTGCACGCACGCACGCACTTATACACGCACTCACGCACGCACCATCTTCTTTTTAGCGTAAACAATGAAAGTTTTTATCAACGGTAATAAATTTTTACTCGTGTTTTAAGGTTTGTTGCTAGCGTTTTTTTTTTTTTTTTAGTAGGTCGCAAATATTTTTTTTTTTTTCTAATTGTCTTTGTCGAGAGTAATAGCATCGTAATAAATTATTTTATGTCGGTCGTTTAGAAAAAAAAAAATTTTTTTTCAAGTTCCGCGGATGCGTGGAACAAAAACAAAATGGCGCGTAAAAAAAAACGTCAAAAATGTCGTTTAACCGTCGCAACAAAAACAAAAAATTTATTTATTTTTATTTAAATAAAAAAAAAATTTACGCGTGTAAAAAATTTTTTAAAGTAAATTTATTGTTAATTTACCGGTGCTTGTGCGTGCTTGTACGTGTGCGTGTGCGTGTGCGTGTGCGTGTGCGTGTGCGTTTCCAAATTTTTACGACTAAAAATAAAAATAAAAAAAAGTGTTAATGAGACGCTCGTTATCCTTTACAGTGAGATAAAAGTTAAAACATTTTTTTGTTTTTTTTTTTTCTTTTTCCGGTTTGCTAATAGTAGTGATATAATTAAGGAAAAGCAAAGGAAAGCAAAGCAAAAAAAGAGCAAAATTTGACCGAGTTCAGGAAATGTTTAGAAGGAAAAAAAAAAAAAAAAACGAACGAGCGAGGAAAAAAACTAAAATGATGATGATTATGAGGATGACGTTGTTGTTGTTGTTGTTGTTGTTTTTGTTGTTGTTGTTGTTGTTGTTTTTGTTGTTGTTTGTTGTTGTTGTTGTTGTTTCTTGTTGTTGTTTTCATTTTACTCGTTTGTACGCGAACAATTTTTTTTTTTAAATAGCAGAAGACGATTAAAAAATTAAAAAAAAAAAACGGGGGGTAATTAATATATTATTATTATCATCATTATTTAATTTTTTTCCCTTTTTTTCTCGAGCAGACGAAATGATAATTTTTTGACCGAGGTAAAATAATAATAATAATAATAATAATAATAATAATAATAATAATAATAAAAACACAATTAAAAATGATTGCCCCGAAGGTGTTACACTACTAAATTAAGGTAAAAAAATTAAACCGCAAAATTTAATGTAATTAATAGTCTTTTCCTATTCTCGATTTTATAATAATAATAATAATAATGATGATGATGATGATGATGATAATAAGAAGAAGAGAAGTTAAAATGAAGAAGATGAAGAAGAAGAAGTAAAAATGTTAATTCGGTTAATCACTTTATAATTACACGAGAAAAAAATAAAAAATAAAAATGGCGGCGAATTTTTTTTTTTTTTTTTTTTTTTTTTAAACGGGCGTATCGATTTGTTACAAAAAAATTTTTTTGGTAAAAAAATAAATCCGTAAAGGTGAAAAAATAATGTTGCGGCGCCGCCATTATGATGATGATAATAATGATGATACAATCGAAAATAAAAAAAAAGAAATCGGGTCGGTTCGTGATGACGTCACATTACCAAAAAAAATCCACGTGAGAATTTTCCGAATTGTATATGAGCGCGTATATATTTTCGAGTGGGTAGACAATCGGAGAAAAGGAAATTTTTTTTTTTTAATGAGTGATGAATGGGTTTTTGATGCAAAAGGTCGAAAAGGTTCAAGTTGACGATGAAGATGGAGAAGATGGAGAAGGAATAAGAGGAGGATGCATCATCATCATCATCATAATGGCCGAGAGAGAGAGATGAAAAAGTGTTGAAAAAAAAAAAAAAAACAATAATCTCATAGTCGTAATAAACGTCCCGGGGATGAATGCGCGGTACCGCCGAGTACCTGTTTAGAGAATCACAATCGGCTAAACATTAATACCGGATAATTATCGGAGGCGAAGATTTTGTCTTGGTAAGAGAAGTCAAACATAGGAATGGAGGAGCAGGATAGGAGCGAAGGCAGGTGAACAACGCTCAAGTGAGAGGTCGTGAGAACCTGACTTACTAAACCTAAAACTCGATTTAAGTTAATATGGGCCGTTTCGATACTTTATGATGCATTCACACACACACGCACACGCACGCACTCACGCGCAAACACGCGGACACGTGTGCACGTGTGCACGCACAGGCTCCGGATACGTATTCGTAAGTAAGATTCGAATCATTTCGATGGATGAAATATAAACGTGGAAATTGACGAAAAGAGGCGGTTCGACGGCGGCGGTGGTGACGACGGCGGTGACGATGGCGGTGACAATGGCGGTGACACATGTTTTTTTTTTTTTTTTGTTTTATTGTCTTCTTCGTATTCATCATTTTTTTTTAAGGTGTTTTCCTCGTCGACCCCGACCGCCATTGTTAAATTTAATAAATCTGCAACTAATAATTTATTATTAATTACGAATCTTGTGTGGTAAAAAAAAAAAAAAATTTAATTACTAAATTTTACGCGCGTGTGCTTGCGTGAGTTCTTCTATTTCCACTGATTTCGATGATTTTTTTTCTACGACCACGACGATTTTTTATCAAAGCAAACAAATAAAAACTGTTTTCTTTATTTTTTTTCTCCCCCTTACGCCATTCAAAAATAATTAATAACGATTCGAATCACGTGGGTTCGACCTCCGACTATCGATTGTGATGATAATAATAATAATAATAATGATAATATTGAAAGTGTAAATTATAATTAAATATTTTTAAAAATATTTATTTACCTGAGTGACACCTAATTAATTATACTCGAGTAAATTGTTTTTGTTTTTCTTTTTTTGTAAAATATATATATTTGGGAAAAATTATTAAATACCTAGGTCAAAGTTTAACCTTGTCATCAATAATAATAATAATAATAATAATAATAATAATATAAACTTCCTCACTTTTTTTTTTTTTTGGTTATGGAAAACAATTGTTTTTTGCCTTTTGGTTTAAAATGCGACCTTCCACAACGGTAAAAAATCATTTAAAAAAAAAAAAAATGCATTAACCAATCAAAACGCCTTCATGAGTTTTTAATAAAAAACCTTAACTAAAAAACTGGTTTCGTGTTGTACCTGTTTTTTTTTTTTTTTTTTTTTTTTTTTTTTGTAATCAGATCTCCGGAAGTGTGGTAAAATCGTGCGGTAAAACTTTTTTTTTTCAAAGGAAATAATCGTAGCGTGTTACGAGTGAGTGCGGGGGGAGTTGCGGGGGGTTGGTGAAAAACTAAAAAAAAAAATGTTTTTAGTTAAACGATTGTCGCCACCACCATCACCACTACCGCCATCGCTATCGCCATCACCGCCGTGACGTAAATTAAAAAAGTGGTAATTGCAACATTTTATTACTTAAGTTTTTCATTTTTCTTATTTCAAATTACTCCCGTGACGTAATAAAGACTCTAATATTTATTTTAACTAATTTTTACGACTCTTAATAAGAATATATGTTGTTAATTCTTTCTCTCTCTCTTTTTCTCTCTCTTTTCATTTTTTAAATAGACGTTTAATTCTTCGGTGTGTGTAAATGTTTTTACTTATTCCACGTCACATTACGCGAATCGTATTAATATTAATAATAATTTATTTATTTACATATGCACGAGATAAACTTAAAATGCGAATTTAGTAATAGCAGAGTGAGAGAGAGAGAGAGAGTGAAGGAGGTAAAAAAGGAGCAAAAAAAAAAAAGGAAACCGTTAATGCGTGCACGAATTACAAACATTGTATATATATAAAGAAATTAAGAATAATTTTTTTTTTTTTTTTAAATTGAGTGGGAATAAATTAAAATGAGTTATAATAATGATAATGTTGATAATAATAATAATAATAATGATAAAATCAATAGAATTATTAAAAAGTGGGAGTTGACAAGGAGGAAAATAAATTAAAGGGAACAATGAAACAAAAGAAAAAAAAAAAAAAACTAAACCAGTTATCGGTTCGCAATAAAGACAATAAATGATTAAAGGGGGAGGAGGGGGAAGGGGAGAGGGGAGGTGGGGGCTAATTTCCGGTTTCTTTTCTTTTTTTTGTCCAGCTGCAGGAATTTTCCGACGATTTTGTTTTATTTTTTTTTTTTTAAGAAATGAGAAATTATTTTCTGTCTCTTTTTCGTGGGGGAAAAAGTTTTCCCAACCGTTTCCTTTTATAAAATTAATTAATAATGATAATAATAATGCAAAATAATGGAATAAAAACGAGTAAAATTTATTTATTAAAATAAAATTTACAAAAATTTATTTATTTATTTATTAATAATACGAAATAAAAATTAAAAATTAAAAAAAAAATTTTTTAAATATTTTTTTTGCTGTTAATTAAAAACGCAAACAAACACGCGAAACATTTTATTTTTTTTATTTATTTGTTAACAAACAAGAAAATTACAACAACCGAATGAGAAAAAAGGTTTGTTTGCTTCGAGGCAAACAACAAATAATTACAAAAATGACTTTGTTACATAAAAAGCAGATGAGAGAGAAAAAAAAAAAATTTAAACTTAATTTACTCCATTCAACAACAACGTAACTAAAAAAAAAAAAAAATTACTCTCAATTATTATTATTATCATTATTATTATTATTATTAATATTTATATTTTTACGCGATTTTACAAAAAAAAAAAAAAAAGCAGAAGAAAAGCTGAAGAAAAAATCCGATCGAATTTTTGAAAAATTAATAAATTATTTTTAAAAAAAACGGAAAAAAAATCCATTTTGTTTATTTTTCGATTAATCGATTTATCAAATTTTTTTTTAGAATCGAATATAAGATGGCGATCGACCGATCGAAGGATTTGTAAAAAAAAATAAGTAAAGAAACAAACAAACGTTTTAATAATAATTTATTAATGTACTTTTAAAATTTGGAAACGAAGTAAGTGGGAAAAAAAAAAAAAATTATTTTTGAATTTTTCGCCCTTTCGAATGACGTCATCATGAAACGCAGCCTCCGCTATTCTTTTTTTTTTTTTTTTTTTGTAAAAACTCACAACGTTCGTTCCCGTTTTATAATAATCAATTAAAGTTCCGGCCTTCGTTTCCTCTCCCATTTATAGAAAAGTTTACCTAATTTATTAAAAAAAAATGCGTTTGACTCTGAACAAATCGAAACTTTTTAAAAAAAAAAAAAAATTCAAGTACGAATTCGCACCGAATCCATCATAACACACGTGAGATTCAATTATCATTATCATCATTATCATCATTATCATTATCATCATTATTATTATTACTGCATTTTCATTAAAATGTGTGAAATGTGAAGAATCATGAAGGACTCGTAAATGTCCGTACGTCCGTCCGCGTCCGACATTACGATTATTATTACAGGTAGACTAATTACTTTTTGTATGACGTCATTCTTTGTAATAATGATGATTATGATTGATAATAATCGAAAACTTCTTTCATCCTTCGGATTTTTTTTTTTTTTTTTAAAAATCTTTCGCGTGAAAATACGCACACGCAATTACGCACTCGTAATGAAAATGGTGGAGGACGATTGTAAAAAATTTAACGTTTTTTTTTTTTTTGCTCCAGTTTCTTTTTTTTTTCGTAAAAACAATTAATCAACCTCAATTCACTCTCTCTCTCTCTCTCGTTAATTAAAAATCCCCGGAGAGAAAACTAAAAAAAAAAAAAAATAGCAGACTACAACAACAAAAAGTTTAAACATATAAACAAGTGCGTGTGCGTGTGTGTGTGTGTCTGCAATGTTTAACTTGACCACTAGTATTAAAGTAATAAATCAATAGAATTTAAAAAAAATAATGATAATAATAATGATAATAAATAAAGCACGTTGAAAGGTTAAAAAATTTGTTTGGGTGCGTGCGTGAGTGCGTACGCGTTTAAATGCGTGTGTGCGAAAAGGGTAATAACCTTTTTTTTTTTTTTTTTATAATGTTTGCAGTGTCATTCGAATGGGAATGCGATTCGGACATTTAAAAAAAAAAAAATTATAACGAAATTACACGTCGAAAAAAAAATGAGAAAAAAAAAAAAAACGAGAGCAGTGGAAGCAGAAAAAGTTGGCGGCAATAATCCATTATTTAAAAAAAAAAAAAAATTTTTTTTTATTAGATGAAAAAAACCTTGATGATGAGGATAGAAAGAAGAGAACGGTAAACGAGTTATTTTTTCTTTTTTTTTTTTTTATTATAATTTCTGACAAAATCTGTCCATTTTTTTTTTTTAACGAGGTCGTAACATTTAAAAAATAATAATAATAATAATAATGATAATAATAATAATAGTAACAGTTGATAAATTGTTAATAATTTATTTTAAAAAGAAAAAGAAAAAAAAGATTGAGCAATTTTTTCATTTTTTTTTTGTGGAAAAATTAAAGGGTATTCATCGATTTGTTGCCTTATCAATCGACTCGTTGCCTTATTACAAAAGCGTGATAAGAGTGCGTAAGTGCGTGAGTGCGTACGTTTTACCGGAAAAAAAAAGATGAAAAAAAAATTCTTTGTCATTGCTACAAATTGTGTGAGTTATACTAAACCGCGAGAAAAAGAAAAATGGTTGTCGTTGTTGTTGTTATGATTGTTGTTGTTATTTATTTATTTATTCGATAAAAAAAGAGGGAGGACAAAATAAAAAAATTAATAACAAACAAACAAACAAACAAACGAGACAAACGGACACATACAAAAGTGATGAAAACGTGATTGAAATGTTTAAAAAAAAAAAAAAGTGAAGTTATACTCGAAGGTGGTGTCAACGTCATGATAAATACGTCAGCCTTCCGGTGTAATATACAAAAACCGGAAATGATGATTCCGATGATTATTAATACGAGGAGGCAAGTCAGGCAATCGCTTCAAACAAACGAACAAACAAAAAAAATGTTTTTTTTTTTTTTTTCAATATTAAAGTCTTTTCATTTTTATTGTCTGTCAAAGAATTTGACGAAATCATTTTCTAGAAATATCATCGTCGACCTTGTTTTGTTTGATTTTTTTTTTTTTTTTTTTTTTTACCAACAAACTCGAGGCGATCGTTGATGGTGGGGTGGGGGGGTGTTTTTCCCCTCCCCCCCCCCCCTGCCCCGCTCCCACGCCCCCCCAACAGTCCTTTCAACCACTTTAACATGACGACCGGTCGACGATCATCACGAATTATTCGATATCTATAGATTAAGTGTCTTTTTCTAGAACTTTACTAAAAGACCTTGTACAAACATTTGTGTTTGTTGTTTGTTTTGACTTAAACATCAATTTTTTTTTTTCGGAACTTTTGATCATCATCATCATCATCAAAAATAATTATTTGCGTTCTAATAAAAAAAAAAAAAAACAATGAAAGCGTAAACAAAAAAAAAAGTAAAACAATGACTAAGCATAGAAAATTTGCCGTTTGTTGATGAATATATATATATATATATATATTTATAATTTTATAATAATAATGAATGATGTAAAATAAAATCTTCTGACACGTTATTTTTATTTTTACCTTCTTTTCTCTTTTTATCCTTACGCGGCGGCGGCATAAAAATTTTTCATTCAACCAACCTTTTATTGCTTTTGATTGACACGTTCGAATTATCTCGACGAGGAGTCGTTTGTTGTTGTTGTTGTTGTTGTTCTTGTTGGGCGAATTAAGAGTTTAAGTAAGACAAAAAAAAAAAAAAAAAATTAACTTGTTTTTTTTTATCTCATTGTCAGACTCATCGGATATGATTTGATTAAAAACCTTTTCTTTGTTTTAAAAACGAAAGATAATGCCACGACACGACGAATTTACGAATTTTTTTTGTTTCTCTTCAAGTAAATTTTTTTTTTTTAACCGTAACCTCGCTCTATAAAATAAAAGTTATGATTAATTTTCGTGCTTTTTTTTTCAATAAAAATGATGATAATGATAATAAAATAATAATGATGATGATGATGATGATGAATTAGTGCGAGAAGAATTGATTGATAAATAAAGGCAAAAAGGGAAAAAAGAAATTTTTTTTTACAGTGATGGAATTTTTTTTTGTAAAGGAAGGAGTAGAAAAGAAACGAAATCTGCTGCCACGACAGTTTTTTTTATTTAAATCGTACGGAAAAAATTTTTCCGTGCATTTTTTAATTTTTTTCAAAGTGTAACGTGTTTTTTGATGGCTAATCATGACGTGATCTCGTAAAAATCCGACAATTTCGTAAAAACAAAAAAAAAAAAAATTGGCGCGAAAGTTTAAAATTCAAATCGACCATAATACAAACGAACGGACGGACGAACGTGTGTCATTTTCCCTTATCGCAAATAAAAATAGGGACTTCCCCTTTTTCCGTTTTTTCCTTTCCGCCGTTTCTTTCTTTTCATTTCCGACCCCGGAAATTTTCCCGTGAGCCTTTTCGACACCACTCAAACGCCGAATTTTCCGAACCCCTTAATGTTTAACTTACGAATGAATAAAAACTTAACCGTTCGAAACGCGTTCGAACGTTTGGCAATCACGACGGGGAAAAAAAAAAAATATTTAAACAGTTTTTTTAAAATTGTTAATTCGTTTGCAGAACGAAGAGAGAGGAAGAGAGGAAAGGAAAGGCTAAACGGGGGCCACACGGTGGGGACATTTTAATTAAAATTTTTTCCCCGTTTTAAATTTACATGAATAAGTAATTTAAAATATGCAATCGAAAAATGTAATGAGGAGAGGGCAAACATTTTAATTATTTATAGATTTATAAAAGTTATTTGAGCGTACGAACGCCTTGAAATAATTAACCGGAGTACGTAAATAGATTTATTTTAATTTTTTTAAAATTATATTTTCGATCGTTTTGTAATTATTATCATTATTATCATACATCTTTCGATTCGGCGATTCAAAAGGTGTCGAATCGTCGGCGAACGATCATGATACTCCATTAAATTTTTGTCCTGCGGTTTTTATTTATTACCCCTCAACGTAAACGAGGAGCCGTTTGATAATAATAATAATAATAACATCCGGTTTGTTTTCCCTTTCGATGGATACACGAATGTATACGTTTCAGGAGGTTTAAAATTTTTGAATTTCTTTCATCTTCCTTTTATTAATGAGCGTGGATGGTAGGGGAAAGAGGTAACACAAAAAAAATTTTCTCGCAATGTAATTTAAAAAAATTGTAAACTGAAATTAGAACAAATTTGAATTTGTAATTAAGGCCGAGAATAAAGTCAGGTTGGCAGCAGACATCTTGGTCAACCACACAACGATGACAACAAGGTCGGATGTGGACATATTTTTTTTTTTTTTTCAATTTTCAAACAATGAAAATCTGTGACGCAATTGTGGCAAACACAATTAAACCGTGTTAAAAATAATGATGTCACAAATGAATTTTCATGCCAAGACACACACAAATATCTTTTGATTGATTGATTGATTAATTTACTCAATCGTTTATTATTTATTAAAAAATTTGGGGTAACCATTTTGGCACAATGAATTTCATTTAGGTTTTTTTTTTTTATAAAAAAAAACCGGATACAATGATGAGATTATTTAATTGAAAAAAAAAAAAATTTTTTCTTTTTCTTTTCAGTCTTTCTTCGGACGAACCTACAACAATTTAGGCTCAATCACGGAATGTAAAAACAACGGAGAATGCGTGATAAATAAGAAAAATCGTACGGCTTGTAAAGCTTGCCGTTTAAGGAAATGTCTTCTAGTCGGGATGTCAAAAAGTGGGTCCAGATACGGCAGACGTTCAAATTGGTTTAAAATTCACTGCCTCCTACAGGAACAATCGCAAAACGGTACAAACAGACTAAATACGAACATATTCGGGTCTCCCCCGGGTTTTTTCCCCGGATCGTTTTTATCAAATTCCCTTTTGTCGCCGGATAAGTTTTTTCAAACGGCGGCAGCTTTTCACGGATATTCTTCCCGTTCTAAAAAAGAAGAAGTTAGCAATCATTCGGAATCGGGTGAATCGTCCGCGGGTGACGTGGATGACGAAAGTCGTTCTAGCAGTGCTTTAAATAACTACATGAGACCTCCATCTTCGCACAAGACGCCATCTCCCTTTAGCGATAAAGACTATACGCAAAGGAATTCGGCATTTAGCAAACATTTGTCTCCATTCACGCCGGCCGTCTCGTTAAATCTTCCAACGTCGCCCATCGGGTGCACGGTAACCAATTCTCCGTTCTCGCCGCCCGTCACCGGAGGCGGCATGTTTTTCCCTCCTTCGCAACCCTCACCAAATCGGTTATTGTTTCCTTCGGTAGTGACAAAACCCGGCGTCGTCACGCCGATCAATCCGTTGCTGGGAAGCTGGCCTCCTCCAAGCATGCAAAACGGCGGAAATTTACTTTTGTGCAGTCCGGCATTGGCGGGAGTCGCCGTAGAACAAGAACATCCCATAGATCTATCAGTCAAAACATCGACGATTTCCTACAATTCGCCACCTACTCCGGTAAGCAACAAAGACTCTGATAATTACAAAGAAAATAGTGATGTAGATGATGACGACGACGACGATTTAACCATCGACGTCGAATTGTGCAAGGAAAGTGTTCTTATTAAAAACAATCCATTAGATTTAACGGCTAAAAGAGTGGAAGTGCCACAATCTGGTTAAATTCTAATCGAATATATATATATTTAGCATTCGGCCCTTATGAAAATCGGTTCCCCATGGAAGTTAGTTAAATAGTGTAGTGCACGCGCGCACGAACGCACACCCACGCATGGATTCGCAATAAAAAAAAAATTATTGGAATTTATTATAAAAAAAAAAAAAGGAGGGCAGTAGCGGCGGCGGCGGCGACGACAGGAGCTAACAACATGTTTAATTATATTCAAATTAAAAAGAAAATAAAAGTTTCTAAACCAAGTTAACAATTGGATTTACCTCACTCACTCATTCACTCATTCACTCACGCACACACGCACACGCACACGCACGATTTAAATTCTTATGCCAAATTGCTTAGGAAATAAAGGAAATCACATTTATCATGAATGGCGCCCATTATATTCCTTTGAAATTGAATAAATTGCAACATTCGCCTGGTTGTCTGCCTGTTTGCCTGCCTGCCTGCCTCATTACCTGGCACAAATATTTCAAATGTGTCCTTGTCATTATTATCATTATTATTATTATTATTATTATTATTATTATTATTATTATTATATATGATTCTTTAAAGTGACAAAGTAAAAAAAAAAAAAAAAATTATTTATTTCTTCTTCTCTTAAAAATAATGAATAATAATAATAATTATTATTATTATTAAAATACTCTATGATAATAACAATTCGATTTTACAATATTCATAAAAGATAAAAACGCGGGAAATTTAAATTTAAATTTAAATAATAATAATAATAATGAAAACCTTTTCATTTTATTTTGAGGGTCAAATCTCCAAAAAAATTTTTTTTTTTTTTTAATGGTTTACTTATTTATTTATTTAAAAGACAATAATAATAATGATAATAATCGAAAGTATGGGGAGAGGGGAAGGGGGAGGGAAGGGGGAAATGACTTAGCAATACACGGCCGTGATATTACGTCATCGATTAATCAATTTTTTATTTGTTTTTTTAATTTGTTTTTTCCATAAAGTTTTCGATTTTTTTTTCGCGAGTTATAATCGGAAATAGTGAAAAAATTATTTGGACGTCATAGAGTAAATAAACGGAAATGAAGAGGTAAAAGTAAATTATAATGTGTCTAAACGGAAAAATTAAAATTTAAAAAAATAAAAATTTTTTTATATAAATTAAACTCGCGAGATTTTTTTTCTCTTCCAGTCGTGTTTTTTTTTTTTTTCGTATCGTTCTTTTTCCAGAACATTCGCAGTCAATCCCCTTCCCCTCTGGAACGGAGCGAAAAAAAAAACCTTGAAAACGTGAAAGAAAAATGATTATTTTTTTCCTTGAAAATAATAATAATAAATAAATAAATAAATAAATAAAAATTTTCGTACTGGAATTTATTTTTATATAAAAAAAAAAAATTTTCTTTAGTTTCTGGAATTTTCTTTTTTACTGACCCGCGATCCGTAATCGAAAATGCGATGCGTGCGTGCGTGCGTTCGTGCGTGTTTTTAAATCGACCTTTGACATTTTCCTTTTTATTTTTATTTTTTAAATCGTATTTACGTCTTCTGTCGTTTCTCCTGCCACCGATTTAATCATTAGTAATAATAATAATAATAATGATAATAGAAAATTTATGACGAAGACGCCGAAATTTTTTTTATTTATTAATTAATTATGTACATATATTTATGTATATTTATATATATGTATATGTAATTTATATACGAGAGAAAAACTGTAGATATTCATTATCAATCATATCACATTTTTATCAAATTTTTATTATTATCATCATCATTTTTGTGTCGATTACGTAATAATAATAATAAATATTATTAAATTATTTTTTATCCGGTTTAAACGCGCTTTTAAATTTACAATAAAAATAAAAAGAAATTCGGCGCCTTTGTTTAACTTATGTAATCTCTTATTTTTTAAATTTTTTTAAAAAATTGAATTTTTTTTGGTTTTGTTTGTTTTTCACCCTTCCCTCTGTCACCCGCTTTCTTATTACCCCCCGCCCCGCCTCCTCCCCTAAAAAAAATTGATTTGTTTAATTTATTTTTTATTATTATTATTTTTTTTTTAATTTTTCGATTTATTTTAATAAATAAATAATTGTTAAAAAATGATTTGTTTTTTTTAATTTTTCCTTATTTGAACATTCGAAAAAAATATTATTATTTGTCGATACGTATGCAACAACATCCGTTTCCGGTTTTGATTTTCGATTGGAAAATGTGTGAATTTTTTTTTGTTGTTGAATGAAATGAAAACTCGATGAAGAAAATTTTTTTGTCAATTTTTTCTTTTCTTTTCCGAAAAAGAAAAAATGGAAATGAATGAACGAATGAATGAAATAATGAATGAATGATTTATTGATTGATTGAATGAAAAAAATATAAAAATTAAAAAAAATTAAAAAAATTAAAAATAAAAAATAAACTTTGAACGAAAGCTCGAATAAATTTTTATTACTTTGAAACCAGATTTCAATGTAACAAAACAATAAAAAATAATGATAATAATAACAATAATTAAATTAATAATAATAATAATAATAATAATAATTGTTATTTATCGATTACGTTATCATTATTATTAAATTGTTATCTTATCTTTTCCAGGTGAAAAACAAAACACCTTGAAATAACTTGTAAATAAAACTAAATTATTTATTAATTTTTTTTTTTCTTCTCCTTTCGTGTGAAAAAAAATTATTATTATTATTATTATTATCATCATTATTATTATTTTAAATAAAAAAAAACTTGTTAATACATAAATAAAATTGTTTTTGATTCGATTCGAAAAAAAACGAACGAATCAAATGACGTGTTAAAAAAGGTCATTCGCGGTTCGGGTCATTTTTTTTTTTTTAAATCTTTTGCAAAACAAACAAACAAACGAAAAGTTCAAAAACCTGAAACGTACCTGATTAAAAAAAGAAAAAAAAAACATAAAAACATAAAACATAAAAGCGTTAAATTTTTATTTATTAATTTTATTGTTCGACGTAATTATTAAATATTAATAATAATAATAACGGATTGGAACGAATGAAAAAAAAAAAAACGCGTAAAAGATGGAAAGCTTAATGATGATGATGATGATGATGATAATAATAATGATGCGGTAATGGTTATTTTATGCTCATCGATAATAATAATAATAATAATAATAATAATAATAATAATAATATTCATAACGAAAAAATAATTCGTTTTTTTTTTTTAAGATATATACGACTTTATATTTTCATTAACCGGACATAACAACAACAACAACAAACGCAAACCCCCCCCGCGCCTTCCAAACCTTCTTCTTTCTTGTTTTTTTTTTTTTTTTTTTTTTCATTTACCAATTAACGGAACATGGATAATAGAAAAAAAAAAAAAACATTTTATTGCATTTCCATGTTTTTTTTTTTTTTTTTAATAAATCGGTTTTGTACCACTTTGTACCGCTTTTTACCGCATCTCGTCGTACGTTACCGTAATATCGGTGGTAAAAAAAAAAATTCTTTTAATTAAATAAAAAAAAAATAAATTTTTTCGCGTGTGAATAAAAAAAAAAACAATTTTTAACTTGAATTATTATTATTATTACAAGAGCCCGGATGTTAATAAATATTTAATAAAAAAGTTATGTATTTATGTATTAACATTTACG
>NW_002987820.1:300415-315955 GCF_000006295.1 Pediculus humanus corporis
AAAAATTTAGGAAATAAACTTTTTTTTTTTTTATTATAAAATCATTATTATTATTATTGGTTGTTGTTGTTGTTTTATAACATTTAATCAGGTACGCAACAGTTAAAAGGTGTATATATAAAATATAATCATCGTGAGCGTCGTTTGTTTAAACACCTTGAAAGGTATAAAAAAAAAATATTTTTTCATCATGTTTGACGTAACAAACAGGATCTTCCTTTGGTTCGTACCTGCCGCCATTCCAGGCTTAAAACTTTTTTTTTTTTTTGCACCATCACTCACGCTTTCAACATACAAATATTTTTCCTCTCATCGCTGATAAATTTTTTTTTTTAACGGCCGCGCACACGATACACATTAATTTCAATTAAATTAAATTTTCCTTTCGTCGTTTTCCCGATGAATAATAATAATAATTATTATTATTATTATTAATCGTTGTTGCAAAAAAAAAATTTTTTTCTTACGCGTAATTTCATCTCGAATGCATTAATTGAACTTAATTCGACTTAAACGCGCGTTAGAGAGAAGGGGAGTGAGGGGGATGCACGGGGGTGTTATTTTGAGGCGACAAGCTAAACATTAAAAAAATAAACGCGCGTGTTATCCAGTTTTCCGAATCGAATCAATGCGTGGTAATAATAATTTATCGAAACCATTTTTTGCGGGTGAAAATTTTTAAAACGTCGGCAAAAACGCGCGTTTTTTGATTCGTGATCACTTGCACGCACCCACACGCAAACGCACGCATAAATTTACGCAAATACGCTTAAACTAAAAAGAGAAAAATTTAGGATTCTATGTCAATCTAATTAATTTTCTTTTTTTTCTTTTTTTTCTTTTTACGTAATTTATAACATTATAAAAAAAAGAAATCATTATTATCATTATTATCATTATTATCATTATTATTATTATTACTCTTTGTAACTATAAATATTATTATAGTATAATTTTATAGCCAATAAATACAACGCTAACGTTTTTTTTTTTTATAAAAAAATGCATCTGGGTGGCGTTCTTAATAATTTTTATTACCAAATGTTTTTCCCTGACATTTTGAAGTTTTAAATAATAATAATAATAATAATAATAATAATAATAATAATAATAATATCTACGGTTTTCTATTAAAAAAAAAAAATTTATTTATTTACGACTTAAAAAAAAAATAATTTATAGTAAAAATTAACGCGCGCGTACACATAGAGATTAGAAGATGAGGGCCGGGGTTAAATGATAACAATCACAAGAAAAAAAGAGACCCGAGTGGGACGTACACACGCACACGCACACGCACGATATTAATTATAGCAAATTTTTTTTTTTTATATTCCGCCGCGTTAAAATCAAAACCCATTAAATAATAATAATGATGATGATGATGATGATAAATATTATTTCGATTAAAAAATTGCGATATATTTTTTTTATTTTTTCTGGTACGAGACGCGTGCTCGTATGTGCGTATGCGTGCGTGAGTGCTTGCGTTTTTTTTGATTTTACGTAGCGATTGTTGGAATTAAATATCAATGGGCGTGATTATAAAAAAAAAATTCGTGAACGTTTTTTTTTCTTATCAATAACATCAAATACCGCGATGAAAAAATTTATTTTATTTTTTTTTTTTTACGTAGGAAAATGGCGTAGAAAAAAAGAAAAACTCGATACGGTTTCCGTATTAATAATTAATTCCAGTAAAAAAAAAAAAAAATTCACTTTGCAAAAAATTTTTTTTTTGTATGTAAAGAGAAGACTATTATTATTATTATTTACATAATTTTTTATTGCTTTTATGTACATATATGTAAGTATACTAATTTACATATACTAGTACGTATTTCCCACGGTAAATAATTATATATACTTTAGGATAACGTGTAATTATATGTAAAAATGGAATGAAAAGTATAAGAATTTGAAAATCAATTAAATCGATAAAAAAAATTGCAATTGCAATTGCCATTTGTAATAAAAAGGCGCCAATTTTTAAAATCTGATAAAGTCAAAAAAAAAAACGCGCGAATCCGAAAAAAAAATTAGAAAAAACTCGCGAAAAAGAAAGATTTTTTTTACATTTATTTAAATTTTCTTTTTTTCTTACGGACGCATTCGTACGCACACGCACAAACACACACACACACGACGGACGGTGTCGTGTGTGTGTGTGTTTGTGGCCCCTCCCGGCCCGTGCGTGGGCCCCACAAACAAATCATTCAACCTCCGCAAAATTGTAAAAAGAAAATCATTTTCTTTTTTTTTTTTTTGTTAACTTCCTTCCGGCGTGCGAGCGAAATTATTTATTATCATTATCATTATCATTATTAATTACACACGCACACACCTTTTTTTTTTTTTTCTAATTAAGTTAAAGCGTTTTTCTATCGATTTTTTATTTATTTATTTATATTATCGAGTTTAATTTATAATCCCTTCGAGGGACCAACCCGAATGTTAATATTAATTATTATGTATTAATTAATTTATTTAATTTATTAACTTTTGTTAATTAATAATAATAATAATAATAATAATAATAATAATTTTTCTTTTCAGGATAATTTATTTACATTAACGTTTTAATAAATAAACGAACCATTTTGTTTTTTTTTTTAATAAATTCAAAAAAATTACTTTCCGACTTGATTACGAATTAATAATAATAATAATAATAATAATAATAATAATAATAATAATAATAAATGTTTTATATTAATTTTACATTACGATATTCGATTAAATTACAAAAATAATAATAATAATAAAAAAGTATACATTTACAATTTTTTAACATTCGGGGATATTCCGCAAATTATCCGGGGTTATCTTTTTAAATGGATTAGGATTAGGATTAATCTTAAATTATTTGACAACCGGGATTAACGTAGGTGTAGGTTGCATATTTTTATTTTTATTAAACTTATATATATATATGCAATCGAATGCACTTTTCTTATTTTTATTATTAATGAGACTCTTCTTTCTCCTCCCCCCGCTCTATCCCCTATCACATCTTTTCCTATCCGCCTACCCTTCCCCCATCACCCCCATTCCCCCCGCCCCTTCTCACTTTCGAGGAAAAAAAAAAAAAGGATTTTAATTTTTTTTATGAATTCTCGCAGCAAGAGTTTATTTAAAATTTAATCAACGAAACGTAATAAATTTTTACTTTGTAAAAAAAAAATTATTATTATTATTATTATCATTATCATTATTATCATTATCATTATTATCATTCATTCTATATATAAATGCGTGTGTGTATAAAATCGATGACGGTTAAAATGTTGATGATAATTTTTACATGTTTTATGATAATGTTAAATTATTAATAGGTAACCTCAAAGTGAAACCGACGAATTTTTTTTATCTTAATAAGTTTACATCATCATCATCATTATTATTATTATTATTATTTTATGTACATAAATTAAATTATGTACGATTTGAGTATAAGTAAAACATTATATTATCGGGATTTTTCTTTTCCGAAAACGAATACGAAAAAAAAAAAGAAAAATTTAATTAAAATTACGTTCGTATTAAATTTTTATGCATGTATTTATTATTATTATTATTATTGAATGTTGATTTTGATTTTATAGCGTGAAATTATGACGCTTAAAAGAGTTTTAAAAAATCGCGCCATGAATTCATTTGGCGGTAAATTTTTTTTTTGTTTTGTTTTGGTTTTACACAGTTGCTGTTTTGACTATTATTTTTGCGTTGTTCAGTCTTTTCCTAACCATCCTCCCTCTCTGTCTCTCTCTCTGTCTCAATAAATGTTTTTCGGTTTTAATAGTTCAATTTATTTACAATAATAGTAATAATAATAATATTAATAATAATTTATAACAAGGAATTATAAATTAGTGGATGTGAGTAAAAAAAACAACAAATATTTAAACATAAATTTATTTAATTTAATTTTTTTTTATTTTAATAAGTTTTTTATTCATGAGTTATGTATTGTAATTTTTAATAATAATTTAAAACATAATAAGTTGTGTAAAAAAAAAAAGTTAATAATATTTAAATTATTATCAGTTTTGGTGTTGTGGTATTGGTGGTTAACAGTTTAACTTGAATGTAAGGAAAATGAAAAAAAACGTTTCATAAAAAGATGTTACAATATGTGGTATAACAATAGGTAAGTCTAATCATTTTAAAATTCCAATTTTTAATAACGTTGCCAAAATCAAATAGTTAAGGTTATAATAATAAACAAGAAAATGAACAAATTTTCTTTAAAATTTCATCAAAATTATCACAATTTTTTCTTTTAAAATATATTTTCTTTTTTTTTAATTAATGATGATAATAATAGTAATGATAATGATAATAATAAAATTGATCATGAAGATTTGTGACAATTTATCAAATGTACATGAAAATTATTTTAGTTAAATTATTTTTTAAATCGTTTGCTCATATAATTGTTTTAGTATTTTTTTGTTTGTTTGTTTGTTTGTTTGTTCGTTTGTTGATATATCTATACATTCATTCTATTTAAATTCGTGTAGAGAATTTTAAAAAAATCATGTGGAAAATTATAACAAAGGGAGGAAAATCTTGAAAAGGTAAAGAGTTAACTGAAACAATTTTTGTCATCAGTTGTTATCATTCCATTAATCCTGGTTAATCCATAGATGTGACGTCATCAAATCCAGTTCAATAAGATTTAAGGTATATGATTGATGTAAAGTTGTTATTGTTGAGGTTGTAAAAAGGGAAAATTATTTAGCAGGGATTTATTCCTGAGGTATGAGGTTGAGGAGGGATTTGTTTGGGAAATTCCAACACAGTGCAAATTGCCCTTTTAAAGTGAATAATAATAATAATAATAATAATAATACCGGTTAAAAAAAAATTGTCTTTTTCTTAAATAATTATAAATTTTATTGTTATGAAACTTACATAAATTTAAGAGGGATAGATTAAGAAAAATATATATAAAAATAAAAAAATAAAAAATATAAAAATAAAATTAAGTGGTCAAAAAATTAAAGGATAACGCACATTGCACGTGCGTTAAAAGCCAAAAAGAAAAATTTGGAATCGTTTTTACGTTTAAATAAATAAATAAATAAAAAATGGCGAATATTTTGTTATTACTTAACTAATTGAATTTTAATATGTGAATATCGAGAATGTTTATTTGCAATTATTTAAAATTTTTCGAAAGAATTTTAATGTTTCTGCTTTTTTTCTTCTTCTTCTCCCCCCTCCTCCTCCACCTTCTTCTTCTTCCATTTAAAAAAAAATGATAATGTTAAGATCATTATCCCCTATCAATGGAATATTTTAACATAACTTGACGCTATAAATTTCAAATTTTTTTTTTTTGTAAAATGTATTTTTAAATGAAAAATAAAAAATAAAATAATGATAATGATATTACTAACAATAATAATAATGATGATGATGATGATGATGATGATGATTTTTTTTTTTTGAAGCGATAAAATTTTTTAAAACCGGTCGATATATTGAACGAACTGGATGTCACCTCCATTCAGTTGGTCACCATCCGAATATTATTATTATTATTATTATTATTATTATTATTATTATTTTACACATTCGTTTTATAATTCGTGTTATTATCATCATTATTATTTATAAAAAAAGACGTTCGTTTTTTTTTGTGATGAATCAATCAAGTGAAAAGAAACAAAAAAAAAAAAGTTTCACGTCGTAAAAAAAAAAAATATTTACCGGAGATAAAAGAAAAAAACCGTGACGCAAACAATTTCGAAAAAAAAGAAAAAATTTGCCGTGAAAACGTGAGAAAGCAGAAGAAATTTTAAAATGAAAATAAAAAAACATTTTTTAAAATAAATTAATCCGTGATATGAAATTATTCAGGTGACCGTAACGCGAACGCAGCTTCCGAAATTTTTAATCTGGACCACACAAAACAAAAAAAAATTTTTTTTTTTTTTGTTCTCTGAACGTCGCGAATCGATTTTGTGGGAGGGGGAGGAGGGATGGGTAGGGGTAGAGAAAGAGATTAAAAATTTTGTTTTGTTTTGTTTTTTTTGGGCTAGAGGTTAAAGGTTACGAGGTTAAGACCATCACCTACAAATTTCATGACGACCCGATTGATATTCGTAGACGAGATTTCATTCAATCGAAAAATTTTTTTTCTAGAAAATTTTTTTCGAGAAAAAAAAAATTTTCTTCTTTAATTATTTACCTATCACGTGATCACATAAATGAATTTTTATTTATTTATACATATATATAAATAATATCGATTACGTCATTTTTATTTTATTTTATATTAGTAAAGTGACCAAATCAATGAGATGTTAAAGGTTATTTTAAAAATCCAGGTTGAAATACGATCTTCCGACCCTGCGACTTATTATTACTTGAAACAGGACCGTAAGTAATAAATTAAATATTCATTTGTGACCCAACTAATGACCTTTTATTTCATTTTATTTTTTTTATTTACTTGTGAGATTTTTTTTTTTTTATTTCTCATCGTCGTATTTAAACGTGTAGGTTCACCCCATAAAAACGCACGCACTCACGCACGCACACGCGTGTAATTAAACGCGTACGTACGTATTTATAAAACGCGCGTTTTTTTTTAAATAAATAAAATTTAAAATCGCATTAACGTTAATTTACATTTGAATTAATAAAAAAAAATTATTATTAACGCAACTTTTATTTTTATTTATTAAATAATAACGAGCGAGTGTGTGTGTGTATGTCAATAAAAAAAAAAATCATCATTAATCGATAAAATAATAAATACGCACGTACACGCACACGCACGCACAAAGTCTCCATTGAAAAATAAAAAGATGAAGATGAAACAAATAATTACTCGGAAAGAAAAAAAAATTATTAGGTAATGAATATATATATATATATATATATATTGTCGTGGCCCGATTCGATTATCGATTCACAACGTTGATCTTCCTCCGCGTTCGTGGTATTATTCAAGATTGAAATCGAACACACTTTTAACGAAAGAAGAATTATATTGATTGTAAGCAACAAAAGAACATTTTACAACATGTTACATGTACAGAACAAATTAGTCACTAAAATAATGTTATGAACACTACTAGTTGTAAACACTATCACAAAACTAGACCTAGACACAAGTTGAACTCTAAGATATCAGGAGAAACCGATGAACTAAGAGTCGAACACCAAGAACGAAGAGTTGTGCAACAAGAACCAAGTGCTGAGAAACAAGAACCGATGGCTGAGACGTTCAGCCTCCTTTTATAAGTTCTGACTATCGCTAGACATTATTCATTCACTAGCACTTAAGATTAGATAAGAAAAGCGAAGCTTCTAGAAATGCTGACTATGTGTCTGCGATATGAATAGAGTCACTATCTCCAGACATGCTGACTTTGCGTCTAACATGTGAATGGAATCACTATCTCCAGACATGCTGACTTTGCGTCTAACATGTGAATGGAATCACTATCTCCAGACATGCTGACTTTGCGTCTACCATGTAAATGGAGTCACTATTCTCACTCATTTATCGAAAAATACATCACACTTGATATGGGTTCATAACAATATATATATATATATATATATATATATATATATATATATATATAAGTGGTATATATATAAAAACGCATGCGTATAAAAAACTTGTTTTATAAAAAAATTAATTAATAAAATTTATTTAAAAAACAAATCTGTGAGAATATTTTATATAAATTTAACACCGTAATAAAGTTACGTAATTTTTTTTTAAAGAAAAAATTACGCAGAATTAATTGTATAATTTTTTTCCCCCCATTTTTTTTTTCTTATTATTATTGTTGTTCATCAAATCCGGGTTTTTCTTTTTTCTTTTAACGATAAAAACAAAATAAGATTAGGATTAAATTTGGATTAAAAACGGATTAGATTATTAAAAATTATTTATTTATTCTATGGAAGGAATAATTTCGTACAACCCCTCATTACTATTTTTTTTAAAAAAATAAAAATAAATTTATTATTTGTAGTTGAGAAACTTTTGTAATTTATCGCACTAGAACAACAACAATAACACAACAAACAACAACAAACGAGGAGAGGAACGTATTCATTATTATTATTATTATTCATTGACATCGCGGATAAAGTTATAAAAAAAAAAAAGAAAAAAAGTTCACCTTTTCTAAGAAAATTTATTAGTCTGTGAGAAACTTTGATGGAATTCTTCATTTGCGGAGTGTTAAGTAATAATAATAATAATATTAATATGACGTAATAACGTATAAACATCCTGGACGAGTGAGAAGGAAACCTAGAATTAATTTTAGTTTTCGTTATCGATTAATTGATATTTGGAATATGCGTTCGTACTTATACGCACCTGATAACGACTCGTACGGTGATTTTCACATCCCCCTTCGTACCTCCTACGATAATGAACGACCCAAAAAAATTTTATTATTTATAAGGTTAAGGTCGGAGAGTTCAATCCGACCAGGATGACGATGATAATAATAATAATGATGACGATGTTTTAATGAAATTTTTAAATAAAAAATTGTTGGTTGGATTTTCATATCGGTCGCTCGTGTATGCGCGCGCGCGCGTTTTTTTTTTTCAAATTAACGCGCGTATAAAATTAAATTTAACGAATAAAACAGTTCGCTCTTTAACGTTCGAGTTAACGTGTGTGTGTGCAAAAAAAAATTTTTTTTTTTTTTTCGAGATGAATCTTGACCTCGCCCATAGCAAATTATCCTTAACTTTTTTTTACCGCAAAAAAAAAGAAAATTGCTTTAACTTTTTTTTTTTTCCAGTTATTTATAATTTAATTTCCTTTTTCTCTCTCTCTCTCTCATTTTTATTATTATTATCATCGTTATAAAAAAAATTTTTTTATACTCTTTTATTATTATTATTATTATTATTATTATTACTATTAATTTTATTTATAATAAAATGAAATAATAATAATAAAACGTCGGTAAAAAAATTTTTTTTCTTTTTTTTTCGAGATTTAAACTTTAGCAAATAATTTTAAAAAATTTTGCTGTTATTTAATTATTATTTATTTTATTTTATTTTTTTGTACTTGGTCGAAGGCAAGGATGAGAAAGAAATGAGGGAGAGTTGGAGGGGAGGGTGTGGGGGAGGAGAGGGTAGAGTGCATTTATTATTAATAATAATAACAAACAAGTTTTTTTTTTCGTTAAAGATAAATTACTTATCGCCTTCTTCTTCTTCTTATTATTATTATTATCCGAGCAATTTTTTTTTTGAAAAATCGGTCGACGAAATAATTAATTTTATAGACTATAAAAAATAAAGTATCGATCGTTACTATAATTTTAAAAGAAATTTTTTTTCTTTTTTGCTATAAAACAATTTTTTTTGTTGTTTTTCGGTTCAGACACACAAAAGAGGAATAAAATCCTTTTATGAAAGAAAAACACGTCTTTGGACAAAACGCGCTGGAACACTGGAGAAAAAAAAAACGTGCGTGAAAGGCGGGTTGTTGTTATCTTATTACATACAAGCGGCGTACATGATACACAAGTGAAGATTATATGTGATTATTGATCGGATATCGAAAAAGGTGTGAATTATCGATCGTGATAACACGTAACTGGTCTCAAATGTTTTTTTGTTGTTGTTGTTGGTGCCCTTTACTTGTATCGAAATTATAAAAAAAAAAAATTCCAGGCTTTTCTCTATAAAAATTCCTTCTTATTATTTATTATTACGATTACTTATTATAAATTACACTCGCACGCACACACTCACGCACACGCACACGAATTTTTCCAAGTATTTTTTAACCTTAAATCTTGTGCGTGTAGGTAGGTGTGCGTGCGTGAGAGGTTGAGGTATTAAAATCAGATGAACGGTCAGGGCCGAAAAATTTATACTCAATTCGGACTTTCACCTGCGAATTGCATAATAATAATAATAATAATAATAATAATAATAATAATAATAATAATAATAATAATAATAATAATAATAATAATAATAATGGTAATAATAAATTTTCGCGGAAGTTTTTTTTTAACAGTTTTTATAATACAGGTGAGAATGATATCGACGTCGATGATGATAATGATGAGCAAATAATAATAATAATTTCGCTTTGTTTTTATTAAAAAAAAAAAAAACTTTTTTTTGTAAAAAACCTGATTTTTTTTTTAAGGTACGAAAATTTAATTATAAGTTTATTAGCCTCGAAAAATTAACCCGAGGGGCCATTTTTTTTATTTTTTGAATGAAAACATTGAGAAAAATGAAATCAGCGGGTGGTTAAAGTTGGAAAAAAAATTTTTTTTTATAAAATAAAATTCGTTTCTTGTTTCATTTATTTTATTTTATTTTTAAAATATAAAATTTTTTAATAATAATTATTTATTACGGTAATTTTTTACCTTTTTTTTCTGTTTTTGTTTTTGTTTCGCGGTAAAAAAAATTAAATATTTCGATGATAAAATAAAACAAATTTTTTTCCCCACTCCCCCACCTCCCATCCTCCCCCCAACGACGTTTTCGCTTTTTTACATAAAGAAAAGAAAAAATTACGGTAATTAATTACTCTTTGTAAAAAACATTTTATCGTGACAAATCGTTCGAGATATTGTAATAAAATTTTTATATGTGTTAGGATTCGTCGTAAATTATTATATCGCATATTTAAATATTTATTACTATTAATTAGTTGTGTTAATAATTTTTATTTTTATTTTTATTAATTATTATCATCATCATCGTCATATTTTTTTATTACGTAATAATAAAAAAATTACATACATAAAAAAAAAAAAAATTATTTATTACTCTAAATGTCGTTTTTGTAAAAAAAAAAATTACGGTCGATCTGGAAAACTTTTTTTTCTCATTTACCGATTCAACGACAGTTTTTAAACGTATGAAAATTAAATATCATAAAAGGTCAAGAGGTCAACAACAGGAAACAACAACAACCATGACAATCCGATCCGACAACAGCGAACGAAAAAACAAAAACAAAACGAAATCATTTTTAAAATTGTTGGAAAACCGCCACAGTTTGTTTAAAAATTATATCGAACCATTTAAACCATTATCATTATCATTATTATTATTAGTATTATAATTATAGTATTATTATTATCATTATTATCATTATTATTATTATTATTATTATCATCGCAAAAAAAATAATTATGGTGACTAAAAATGGGTTGTTGTGATTTTATTGTGAAACGTGATTGGAGAGTAAAAGAGCGCAATCGCGTTCGATTTAATTTTTTTGCGCAAGACCAAATCGATTGTTAACAAACGAAACAAACAATTCAATTGGACCTTTTTTTTTTATTTTTTCTTATCAGTAAAAAAAAACAACGTTATCATTAAAAGGAGGAGGTGGAGTTCTTGTGTCACGTATATACACGTCGGCGCCTTGGAAAACCAATGAAAATCAACCGAGCGTTCGAATTTTTTTTTATTTCGTAATTATTTTTCTCGAATCGATAACAGTATCGAATATGCGTCATGTGTAATATGTAATAAAACAACCAACAAACAAACAAACAAAAACACGCGAATATTATTTATTTATTTATTAAAAATAACAATAATAAAAAAAAGAAAATTATTAATCGGATTTATTAAACCCGGAAATGCGAAGTAAAAAACAAAACGACATGAAAGAAAATTTTTTTTTATTTATTGTTCGAAAGCAGACGACACCTTTAAATATATTTACAAAATGAAATTTAAATATAAAAAATAAATAATAATAATAATTATTAATCAAAGTTACAAGTGTTGTAATTGTAAGGATAGAAAACAAAACAAAAAAAATACAATTAGATGAGTTAAACAATGACAAAAACAAAAATTTTCTCATCTGCGTGTGTGCGCGTGTACGCATGCGTATAAACGTGCGTTTTAAAATAAGAATAAGAACGTTAACCTTTTTGTTTCTTTGGGTGGTCTAATTTTTTTTTTTAAATTTCACATAAATTAAATTATCATCCACTCAAAATCCCATTAAAAAATATTTCACTAAATAATTTTTCCACAAAAAATAAAAATAAAACGAAAAAACGCGTGCGTGATTTATGACGTCATTAAACACACACGCACGTGTCTTATTAAATAAACAAGACGAATAAAATGTAACAAAATTTTATCAATGAATTTCGTAATGAATTAAGAAAAAAAAAAATATTGTAAGGAATAATAAGAACCGGAGCATTTGTTGTTGTTGATGACGATGATGATGATGATGATGATGATGATGAGGATGATGATGATGATGACGATGATGATGATAATGATGAGAATGGAATGAAAAGAATTAAATTAAGAAAAATGTCGTTTTGGAATGTGCGTGAGTGCGTATATACAGAGAGAAAAAACCGGTTAATTTATTTATTTATTTATTTTTTATTTTAAATTAAAGTAGAACAATAAAAATATTTCCATAGGTGTGAACTATCCAAAAACGGTATAAAAAAAAAAAAATGTTATGGAAACATTTTGGAACGATTAAACCAGAAAAAAAAATTACAACTTAAAAAGTCGTTTAATTTTTTTTTATTATTATTTACTGGAAGATAAAAATCAAAAGATAATTATAATAAAAAAATTATAATAAAAAATAATTATAAAAAAAACGTTTAACTCGTTTAAACGTCGTGGGCGAAACACTGTTATTTATTTATTATAAATAATTTACTATTTTCTTTTTTTTTTTTTTAATTAGTTAAAAATTCGCGAGCGTGCGCTGGTGTCGCATTTTTCCGTGACGTCATAGGTGGTGAAACAAATTTTCTTCTTTTATCCGTCCCTTTTGTGACTTTCTCGTTGGAATTTTTTTTTTTTTTTTTAACTTAAAAAGGATGAAATTTTATTTAAAAAAAAAAAATTATTATTTCAAAAAATAAGTAATAAATTTTAATAATAATAATAATAATAATAATAATAATAATAATAATAATAATAATAATAATAATAATAATAATAATAATAATAATAATAATAATAATAATAATAATAATAATAATAATAATAATAATAATAATAATAATAATAATAATAATAATAATAATAATAATAATAATAATAATAATAATAATAATAATAATAATAATAATAATAATAATAATAATAATAATAATAATAATAATAATAATAGTAATAATAAATAAAAACGAGTAAAAGAAAAACCTGAATTATGGCGAAAACTTTAAGATTTTGTCACCATTAAATGAAAATTACTTTTATTACTTTAATATTTACATTAATTTTTTTTTTTTTTGCAAATGTTCGGGTTAAAAGAAAAAAACGTATTGATGAAATACACATTGTTGTTGACGTCGACGACTGGAAAAACAAATTTTTTTTTTTACCATTAGTAGGAGTTAAATTATTACAAAAAGTTTTTTGAACTTGGAAAAAAAAAAAAAAGAACTTTTTATTTCATCTTGTTGTTTATTTTTATTTTTTTTTTTTAAATATAATTTATTTCTCTTTAAAGATTTCTATAATAATAATAATAATAATAATACCAACATTAAAAAAAAAAAAACTTTTCCCTTACAACACATAAATAATTCTACAAAAGGATTTGAAATTAAATAATTTATTACAGTTTTTTTTTTCCTAAGTAAAAATAAATTAAAATCAAATCGAATAAAGTGTGATTTTTACACTTTAAACGTGTCACTAACAGTTAATTTAAAAAAAAAAAAAACGCGCGAAAAAATTTTTAAAAACAATCAAAATATCATCAATATCCGTTGAGTGTAAAGAAAAACAATTTTAATGTAATAAAATTACTCTTTTTTTTCATGTAATGACGTCACTATTAGATTCGTATAATAATTTATCATACTTGCATAAACAAACGACAAACGTTGTTTATACATGTATATATTTCTCCTCCCCAATTTAAAACCGACAGATTACAAAAAGGATTAACGGATTAAAATAAAGCGCGCCACGCCTTTTATAATTTTTTTTTTAATATAATATATTATATACTGAACATATTGACGTACGAGTGCAAGTAGTAATATACACATGTATTTATACTTAAAATACATACGAACTCGATTACTTATATTAATAATAATAATGATAATAATAAATTTTCACATGATCTCACACTTAAAACAATTTGTTAATGACACGTTTTTTTTTTTTTTTCCAATAGAAATTTTAATTTATTACAACCGGTATGAAAAATAATATAAGTATACGTTTTTGTAATTGAAAATTCTTTTTTTTTTTTTTTATATTATACGCCGCCATACTTGTTCTTTTTTTTTTTTCAAATAATAAAACGTGATAGTATAATTATATTAACGTGAATTGTACATACTATAATATATATTTTTTTTTAAATATCCATATAAGGTAAAATAACAATTCCGGATATGTATAATATAATATAATTTATACTATTTTATATGCGTAATATATATACACACACACCATTACGTCGTTTGTTGTTTGTCGTCGTCGTCGTTTTTGGCAAGTTTTCTTTTTTAAATAATAAAGTCGAATCCGATAAAATTAACATTATTATTATCATTATTATGTGCTTAATTTATTAAAATGATATGTTAATTATATTTTTATTCAATATTATTATTATTATTATTATTATTATTATTATTATTACTACTCATATTACGCGTATAAAATTTCATTGAGATGGGAAAAATATAAAACGTTGGAAAATTTTTTTTTTTTAAATGTAAACTTCCGTTTTCTCTCCCTCTCCTCTCCCCCTTCGTTTCTCCTCCCACTTCCCCTCCGTTTCCCTTTCTCCCTCCCTCTCATGCCCTTTTTTTTTCAATGTTGAATTATCGCGATCGTTTTTGAAGTACGATGAAATGTTTGTTTCGTATAAAATCATGCATGTAGCAATCGAATTTGTTTGTTCAACTTGTCAATTTTCGTTTGAGAATTTTTTTTTTTTTTAACGAGGAGAAAGGCGGGGGTGGGGGGACGGGAGAGGAGAGGGAAGGGGAGGGAAAGGAAATTCCTTTTAGAAAAACTTAATTAACTTGACGTGAGTAACCATTTGATATTTTTCATAAGGTAACGTTAACAACAATAAACTCGCACAAGCATAATTTCATTTCATTTTTTTTTTTTGCGGTTGTTGTTGTTGTTGTGTTTGTTAAATACTTTCTTTCACCGAAGTTGTAACAAACATCAAATAAACGGACGTTTAAATTTTTTTAAAAAAAAAGGTTCATGATTCGCAATTATTGACTTTGTTATCTGACAACTAGCAAGTCACTGACAGACACGCCCAAAAGATTAACTAACTCCTAATCTTATTTAACTCTATTTTATAAAATTGTCCGACATTTTTTTTACCTGTGAACAACAAAACAAAACAAAACAAAATTATTATTATTATTAATATGAATAAATAAATTCTTTTAAAGCAGAAGACAAATATTATTTGTAATTTATCTTTACAATCAAAATCCTCGCATTTATTTTTTTTTTATCACTAATTGTTATCAGTTGATAATAATTAGAAATTTTAATTAATAATTTATTACA
>NW_002987820.1:316392-322367 GCF_000006295.1 Pediculus humanus corporis
AGGTGAAAAAATAATAATGATGATGATGATGATGATGATGATGAGGAGGAAGAAGAGGTTACGAGAATAAAAAAATTTGTGGCAGTGAAAGTTCAATAAAAATAAAACCTACGAACGAGTTTTGTTAATTAAATTTAACCGATGAATTTTTAATAAGGTAATTATTCCATTATTCACGCATATACGCACTCACGCATATCCACGCATATCCACCTATATCGACGCATATTCACGCGCATATATGCTTTTATTATGAAAAAAAAAAAAATTTACGAAAAATTTATTACCGTTTGTACGGATTGAATGAATTTACTCTCTCAGTGTCTTTTTGTTTTGTACCACGTCACATTTGTAAAATGTAATTATCATTATTGTTATTATTATTATTATTATTAAAATTTATATATGTGTGTACCAAAGCATACATAAAATAAGTCATAAAAGCCGAAGAAGAAAAAAAAAAAAATTTTTTTTACGCTTTTTAAAAATAAAAAATATATATATTATTTACATTGTTTAAGAAAGTGAAGATTTTTTTTTTAACTCTCTCTCTCTCTCTCTCCCCTCCCCTCTACCCCCTCTCCCTCTTCTCTCCGGTAACTTAATAAATAAATCAATGCCTTCCATTGTAACATTTTAGAATTTAAATGAATCAAAAGAATAGAATGTTTAATTTTTAAAATTTAAAATACGTCATCCTTTTAAGGAGATAAAATCGATATATGATAAATTAAATATTGTTTTAATATTATTATTATTATTATTATTATTATTATTATTATTATTATTATTATTATTATTATTATTATTATTATTGATCACGAAAAAAAAAATGTGTGATACTAACGCCACCCGGTCGCCAAAATACTACCGAACTGAGAAAGAGAGAGAAAGAGATAAAATTATTATTTTGTTGGGAGAATGAAAAAAAAAATGAATGAAAAATGCGTGTCGTGTGCGTAAAGGTGTGCGTGCGTATGCGTACGGTATGCGTACAGGTACGAGTTGATAAAGGTTACGCACTCGATCGTGGTTTTCGAATTAAGGAACCCTAAATTGAAAATTTATATAAATGTCATTAATGAAAATTACAATCGCCGAGTAGTCCGAAGTTGTATTTTTTTTTTTTTAATAAATTTTTGTGGGTTTCACAACAAACAAACAAACAAACAACAACAAACAAAAAAAAAGAAGCAAACGAAAAATTGATTAAAAAAAATAAAAAAAGGTTAAGAAAATGACGAATATAATTAGAGCACGTATAATAATAAAAAAAATAATAACCGGAAGATGGAATGATGTGGGGGGTAGTTTGGAGAGGGGGTAAAGGTCCAAGGGGATGAAAAATATAAAAAGGAAGTAGGGAGGAAGAGAAGAGAAAAGGAAGCGATTTGATTTTAAAGAAAATTATTATTATTAACTATCATTGCCGTTTGTTTATACGAAAAGCTACCGTTTTATTTTTTTTTTTTTTTTTACCTCCCAAATTGTTTTTCCGTTTGTTGTTTGTTTCTTTTTTTTAACCCAATAATTTAACCAAAACCGCTAATTCCACGATAAAAGACCCCCGCACGTAAAAAAGGTACCCCAAAAAAAAAAAAAAAATTCAATTTTTTTAATGATTTAAATCATAGCATTTTGTGGTTTATGCCTTCCGATCTTACCGGAAACTACGATGGTGGCATTAAAAAAAAAAAATTACGACGACGACTGACGACTGACTAATCGTTTAAATTTTTATTTACTCTATGGAATAATAAATTATATTGCGGTTCCGTCGCATTTTTTAAATAATTTTTTTCAATTTTCATTCGCTTCCTTTGACAAACTAACCGAAATTTTTTTTTTCTTTTTTTTATATTCGTCGACTTCCATCTTCGTAGTTTTCATTTATTACCCCGTGATAATTAATAATTTTTTTTTTAATAAGAAAAATTTGATATTAAAAACTAATATTAAACACATATTAAAACTTATTACGGTAATTAAAAAGTAATATTCGAATGTGAATTCGTAGAATAAAAAAAAAAAAAATTTGCGAAGAAACAACATCCGCCATTTTGTGTTATAATTTTTTAAATAAATCAATTTATAAAACGCTATAAGAAACTATATCGATTTAAAATTTAATAATAATTTATTAATGTGAATGTTAAAGGGGTTTTTAACGCTGCGTAATCGATAAACGAACGCGTTACTATATTTTATATAGTGCTATAAAAATAAAGATGAGTTTTTTTTTTTATTGCATTGCATAATATTAATTTCCATGTCAAATTTCGTAATTTTTTTTTATTAATTTTTTCCAGAAATTTAAAATATCAACAACCACACATCAACAACAACAAACGAAAACAAAGTGTTTATATATGATTGTTTGTTGTTGCTCTACATTTCCCACGGCCGATTTAAAAATTTTTTGTTAACCTGAACCTGAAAGAACCTTGAGGGGATTTTCCGTATCGTAAAATTTTTTTTTTTTTTTGTGTGTTTTTCTTATTCAATTTTTTAAATTTCTTTACTTAAAATTTTGAATAAATTTTATCTCTCTCTCTCTCTTTCTCTCTCTTTTAAGTTTATGTGTTTCCGGTTTTAAAAAAATACTTTTTTTTGGCCGTTTTTGGTGAAAGCCAAAAAAAAGAAATATGCCAAAGGGGTGTTAAATTAGGCTTCCTCTGATCTCTTACCTGAAAAGGTCAAGAACGGTAACCTTTTGACCTTATTGCTTTCTATATTTCACACTTTCGGATTTTATTTTGGTTTTTTTCTTTTTTTTATAATTACTAATTATGACTGGAAAAAAATTAAAAAAAATAAACGTATTCTATGGATTAAGTCGGGAAAAACCAGGAGAGCCTGGAGAAAAATTTTTATTGTTTTCTTTTAATTTACTCCTTCCCCCTTTCTCTCTGTATCTCTCTCTAGAAAAATATTCGTTACAGTAGGTACTAATTTAATATTATTATTATTAGTATGCCTCGTGTGCGTGTGCGGTGTGCGCGTGCGCGTGGCACATTCCAGAAAAAAAATTTTTTTGTTAAGTAAATTTTTTTTAATTAGATTTTTTTTTTTATTATTTGTTTTAAAAAACAAATTAATTAAAGTAAAAGCGTAAAGGATTTTGTTTTTTTTTTTTTTAAATTTATAAAATATAGACTATAAACATAGCGACTATATTCGTTTTCTTTCATAAAAAAATTATAGCGCTATAAAAAAATTGACAAATATAAACAAAAGGAATTTTGGTATAAGTAATAATAAGGACTGGAATGCAGGATTTGAACTTGGACACTCAAATTACATTTTATACATTCAATTTTTTTTTTGTTAAGTTGGCAAAATTTAATTATTAAAAAATTAATTATTATTATTCTTATTTGTTTAAATTTAATTGTGTACGATAATAATAATGATAATAATTAGAAAAATTTTTTTATCCGAAACGAAAGAAAAAATTTTTTTTTGTTATTTTCAGTACTCGAATTAAGATTTGTTTTCTTCCCCCCGATTGTACTTTTTAGGGTGGGAATAGGGGGCGGGAAAGAAGAAGAGAAAGAGGAGGAGGGATAAATGGTGAGAAGTGATGGAGGAAAAAAAAATCCTCCCCCCCTCCCAAAAAAATATTCAAACTAAAAAAAAAATAAATTTTTTTTTCGTTTTGGAAAAGTTTGAATTAACGCGTTTAAAATATTATAGCGCGTTAAAAAAATCGTATTATTATAGCGTTTTATAGCAGTTATAGCAGCGAAACGTTTCTTTTTCCAAAGTTATGTATGTCTTGTTAAAGGGATTTATTTTAATCAATCAAAACTTTATTTATTAATCGCGAATAATTTTCATAGTTTTTTTTTTTTAAATTTGTACTATAATCTCTAAAAAATTTTATAGCACGACTATTTACTTTATAGCGCTATTTTATTTTTAATTAAAAAAAACGAATAACTTAATAAAATCTTTTCTCTCTTTTAATTTTTTTTTAATAATGATATTTATTAAAAACTAATTAAAAAAAAAAATGTTTCACATGATTTTTTCTTTTTCGAGGTTATCAAATGATTAATTACTCTTCTGACAAGTAATAGTAATAATAATAATAATGATAATAATAATGATAATAAAGCACTCTCAGACCGTGACAGTGATTTGTATACCGAGTACCGGGCAAAAGTAATAATTTAAAAAAAAAAAAGCCAAAGAACAATGTGTAGCAAATGTTTGTTGTAAAAAAAAAAAAAATTATTATCATTATTATCATTATTATTACAGTTTAAATTAAGTTTGAGATTAATAAAAAATTTTTTGTCTCTATTAATTGAAAACGAGGAATTTTCCCAAGCGGGGGAGAGGGAGGCGGGAAAAAAGAATAAAATAAAAAAAATTAAATTTGAGAAAATTATTTTTTTAAAAAGTAATTAAAAAAAAAAAATTATGACGATTTGCTGGAAAAAAGACACGTGGAAGAAGAAGAAAAAAAATTCTGGAGAAAGGAGAAAGGGTAAAAAAGCAAGGGATGAAAAATTTTCACGGAGTAATAATTAAAAGAAAAAAAGAAAGAAAATGCGTTACGGGTAATAAAAACGTATTAAAATATTTTAAATTCTAATAAGTAAGAAAGAAATAAAGACTTCAGAGAGTGAGAGAGAAAGAAAGAGAAAGACTCTCCAGAGATTAAGTAAAAAAAAGAGAGAGAGAGACTCCAGAGGTATGAGTCATGTAAACTGGAATGCCCCGAAATTAGTATTTAATCTCGGTAAAAAAAAAAAAAATTAATAACTCGGATACCCTGAATAATTTAAAATTGTTCCGATCTTTATCTTTACTAAACATTCGTGATATCATTTTTTTTTTTTAACTACCACCCAATCAATAGTTGGTATTTCAATGGTTTTTTTTAATTTTAAATTCTTGTCTAAAACCACGAAACGCCGACTCATTTTTTTTTTAAAACCACGTCTATATACTTGGTGGTATCGAACAAAAAAAATTTTTTTTTTTTTTAATATTCGGTACCTCGTGATTTTTTTTTTTTCATTTTCGGTATTGATTTTTTAAAGTAATTGTAGTGGTTGTAGTGGTAGTAGTAATTCGTCGTGGTTCTAATTGTAGTTATTAAAACCTTTAATTATAAAAATTTAATAATAATTTAAAAGGTTACTGAACTAATATATGTATATGGTTTAATAAAAAAACCCCGAGTATACGTTCGATTTTTTTTTTTTTTTTAACTTTTGAATATCGTTATTATTATCATTATTATTATTATCATCATCATTATTTTTATTTACGCTCTTTTTCATTTGTTTAAATGTTCAGAAATTTTTTTTTTTTTTTGGTTTCTTTCTACCCGAAATTAAATTACTAGAAAAACTTTTTGTAAATTGATATCTGGTGATGATTTTCACGACGTGGCACAAGAACCGGAATCACTTCCGTTTTTTCGAAACGATATCCGGTTTATTAACTGACAAAATTTTACCTCTGTGACCTTTTTTTAATCTTTACTCTTTTTAATACGGTTATAAATTTTTTTAAAAAGTATTAATACATTTCGATATCTCGAAAATCCGGCAATTAATCGATGGATATTGTTATCGATAATCACCTTTTCTTACCACTTTTCTAATATAACCCAAAACCTTTTTTCATCCTTTTATCCACAATTAATTAAAACTTTTCACTAAAATTTCTAGAAAGAAAAAGAAAAAAACTATTTTTTGTTTGTTTAAAATTTTTTTTGAAAATAAAATTAATTTGCTCCATTTTCCAAATGTGTCGTCTATAACAACAACAACAACAAACAAAAGGATTAAAAATGAAAAAAAGGTTTTTTGTCAATCACGTCAATTTACCACAAAAAAGGTTTCGAACCAAATTTAAAAAAAAAACTCATCCGTCATCATTGATTGATTCATTGAACGTTTTTTTTTTTTTTTTCTGGAAAAATTTTCTATTATAAAACATTTTTTTACCGTTAT
>NW_002987820.1:323106-348458 GCF_000006295.1 Pediculus humanus corporis
ATCATTTTTCTTTTTTCTTATCTTTTTTTACACAAAAAAAAAGAACAAAAGGAAACCTCGCCCCCCCTCCAAAAAAAAAACGGTTAAATATATGTAAACATATTAAAAAGAAAAAATTTCTAAAAAGAGGAAATGGAAAAAACAAAGATGGCGATTACAGAAAAAATTCTCATTCTCATTCTCATAGATGTATAATTGAATTTTTTTTCTTTCTCCTCCCGCGCATTTCCTCACTCACATTTTTTATTATAATAATAATTTTTACGCACATCGTTTTTTGTTTTTTTCTCGTATATATATATTATTAGTGACGTCATAATTTAAAATCCTAAGAAGAATGAGTAAAAGGAGGTCAAAAGGTTAATATGTCTAATGCGTGAATGTTCGTTTCAAGTATCAATTACCTTCTTCGGCCATTTTTCTTTTTGATTTTTAATAATAAAATTATATATTAATGCGTTATTGAATATTTTTTTTTTCGCTACAGAAAACAAAAATGAAGGATAAAAAACAAAGCAGAAGAAAAAATAAAGAAACAAGCAGAAGACAAAAAAAAAATTAAATTTTTTTTCTCTCCGTCGATCGACTCGCGCCATATTTGTTTTGTTTTTTTTTTTTTTTGTTTTAAACGAAAGAAAATATTTAATAAAATTATTATATATAAAATTAAACGGATAATTTTTTACTAAATTAATTATTATACTGGATACGGTACTGACAACATTAAAAAAAAAAAAAAACGTAAAAATTTGATGGGTTGTAAAATTTTATTACCGAATAATTGTCAAGAAGTAAAGCATATTCGCTACGTCACGCACGCACGTACGCACTCCCGCACGCGCATACAAATACATAATGTAAATAATAAAAAAAACCCGAGTAATAATAATTAATAAATCCATAAAAATTTATTAATTAATAATAGTAATAATAAAAATAATATTAATAATAATAATAAACAAAGTAACACAAATAAAAAATTATTAACGGTTGATTTTCTCGAGTTTGTATGTTTAGCTTACGTAAAAGTAAAAAAAAATTTTTTTTTCGTTGGGAAATTTTCGAGAAAATTTTCCAATTTTTTTTTTTATAGTCTATAAAATTCACACGTGGTCGATATTCTTTGTTGTTGTTATTGTTTGTATCGTTTGTAGTTGCTGGAGAAAAAGTAAATAAATAAAAACCTTGAAAGTTATTTACTTATTTTTTTGATAATTTATCTCGTTTTATCAATCAGGTACGATAAGGTTTAAATAAAAATTTTTATTACTATATAGCAACACTCTATAAATTCTAAAGTCTATAATTTTTTTAAAAATAATAACCGTAATTATAATAATAATTTTTTTGTTTTGTTTTGTTTTCGATTATGTAATTTTTTTAAACGAAAAAAAAAAAAAGTCGTGGAAAAAGAAAATTTTTATTTATAAGAATTCGTGTTGCGTGTGTGTGTGTAAGGAAATCTTCTTGGAATGAAACATTCCAGAAGCTTCGAAATTTTCCTTTTTTTTTTCTTTTCGTCATCATTAATAAAAACAATCACACGAATCCACATTTCGAAAAAAAATTTTTTCTACTGTTTTATAGAACTATAATTTAAAATCGATTAAATATGATTAATAATAATGATCGTCGTGTAACTGACAGAAAAAAAATCATATCGTTCCGTGGAAAATTTTACATTAAAAAAAATCAATCAAAACCGGATATAGATTTATTTATTTAAACGTTTCAATTTCGTTTCGAATAAAAAATTTTCTTGGAAAAAAAACCTGAAATTTTTTTTTTTTTTATTAATTAATTTATAGTAACTTTTAAAAATTAATTAATTTTTTTTTATCTCGTTTTTTTTTTATTAATAAGAAGTTTAAAAGAAAAAAAAAACGTTAATTGCTTTTTAATTAAATTTTTATCCAATATTATAGCTTAGTAATAATTATTTATAGTAACAACAAAAACAACAACAACAACAACAACCACAACCATAACAAAAAATTTATGGTTTTTTTTTAAAAAAAAAAAAAATTTGAATTATTACTTTATGCTCACAATGATGTCATTTTTTTTAAAATAATAAAATGTAATTTCAGAATCTATAGCGCGCTATAAAAAAATTACCCTCGCTATAAATAGTTTAAACAAAAGCAGAATTTTTTTCATGACGTCATACGAGTGAAATTTTTATTTTTTTTCTCTTCTCCTCTTCTCTTCCCGCTTCTTCCTGTTAACGGTACTGCTCGTTGGTATCTACCAAACTGTTAACCTACCACCACCATCATCATTATCATCATCATCATCAACAATTTTTCCACCCATATTTGGACAGATTAATTTAATTACAAGATTCGCAGCGAAAAAATATAAATACGGCAATGAGACGATGAGAAACTTTGTAAAAAAATAAATAACAGGAAGAAGTGGAAGAAGAAGAAAAATGATGGTTTAAAAAGAAATTTAAAAAAAAAAAAAAAAAAAAAAACTAATGATGACCAATAAATCTTTTTATCCGCGAATGGTTGGCATCACTTTTTAGTAATTGTGAGAATTACATGGATGAAAGTTAAAATAATAAGTTTAATTTTTTTTTTTCTTTCGTGTAACTAGACAAAATAAATTAAATAATAATAATAATAATAATAATAATAATAATAATCATTTCGTTTAAGGTTTTAACCAAAAAAAAAAAAATATTTACCGAACGCCATCATTTTAAAAAATATTTAAAACGGTTAAGATTAATGACGTCATTAACTAAAAAACTTTTCACATGATAAGTTAAAAAAAAAAACGCGCGCGAATTTTTTCTTTAAAAATTTTTAAACGCAAGATGGCGGTGATTTAATTCCAATCCTTTACCACTCCACCTCTACCCCCCGTCGCGTTTATAATAATAATTAAATTGATTGGTAAATTAAACACGAAAATTATTATTATTAACACTTCGTAGAGTAATTATTGTAAAAATTTTCTTTTTTTTTTTGGAGGAAAAAGGAGCCCCCCCATTGGCAATTCAATGGTGGTGATGATGATGATGATGATAAAAGGTTTAAACCGGCAGATGTTTGTCAATAAAGTACCTAAACGTCATCATCCTATTAAATTTATAAGGTCCACGTGTCTGAATCACCCTTTGATAAAGAAAAAACTGGACAATAATAAACACATGTTATTTAACAAACAAAATTTATAATGGATGTTAAAAATTATCCAGAATCAGGCACCTACCTACCCCTTCATCCCCTCGCACTACCCCTTCCAGGAGAGGTTTTTACACGTTTTCAATAAAAACAGTGTTAATACTCTTTTGTATTTATTATCGAGGTTTTAAAGACATTTTAAATATTTTTCTTTTGCGTACCTGCTAATAATAATAATAATAATAATAATAATAATAATAATAATGGATAAAACTACTTGAACGTGCTGCTGGACAAGGTGGTGGAAAAAATAAAAAAAAAATTTTTTTGTTCGTTTGTTCTTATCACGCTCTGTGGGGTGTGCGTTTGTATCGATGGTTTACCATTTATTTTCTTCTATAAATTGTTGTTGACGTGGCACGAGACAAATAATATTTTTAACCCTTATCGTTAAGATTCGGTCACTTTGACTGGCTACTAAAAATTAATGATGATGATAGTGGTGGTCAGTAAAAGGAAATTTTTTCGGGCACACGTTTTTAGGTGGATTATAGGTATACCAGGTGCAAATTTTTTCATAACTTTTTTTACGAATGAATATAAAAAAAAAAAATATGTCGTGAGAATTTTTAATAAATTTATTATTATCATTATTATTATTATTACCCTAAAGGATTAATATTTATTATATATATTGTAAATCGATACACGAAGGTTATGAAAGGTTATGAAAGAAGAAGAAGAAAAGTGACTTTTGGCTTAACAACAATTCATAATTCATCATCATAACCACCTTGAAATAATAGGAAGAAGAAGAAAAAGAAAAAAACTGAGGCGAGTTTTTTTTTTTTTTTTTATAGCGCTATTGTTAATCTATAGATAGATAGTATATCGGGCGTCTTTACTTTTTTTTATCCATTTAAGTATTATTATTCCTTCCTACTATAATTCATTATAGTTATTTATTGCTATAAAAAAATTTAACGCGCGTATTATTCTTTGACTTCTTCTTCTTCTTCTTGAGGTCATTCCTAATTTTAAATGATAAAAAAATAACAAACGGAAAGTTACGCTACACTTTTCACTTATTGTAATTATCATTATTATTATCATCATCATCATTCGAATATTGCGGTAGGGATGGTTAGAAGGGGGAAGGAAGAAGGGAGGGAGAAGGGAAGGAAGGAAGGAGGGATTTCGTTATTTTTAAAATAATCCGGTAAATTTATTTTTAATGTAAAAATTTAAATGAAAAAATATTTTTATTTATTTATTTATTTGTCAGGGGCGTATCCACTTCAATTTTCATCCTAATCTAATTCGTTATGAATAATAATAATAATAATAATAGAATAATATTAATAATAACATCACGAGAATCGTTTTTTTTTTTTTTACCGGTTAAAATTATAAGAATATTGGGTTTTTATTTTAATTCTACGATAATTTTCTTGTAAACGGATAATAATAATAGTTAATAATTTTTTAAATGGAAAATTTCGTCGTGGCAGAAGAATTAATATAAACAAAAAAAATTAAATTTTAATTGACAAAAAAAATTTTTTTTTTTTTTATTTTGAATTTTAATAATTATAGAAGGTGAAGGATGTAAAATGTACACTAAAAAATTGTAAAAGAGAGACAGAGAGAGAGAGAGAGAGTGAGAGTGAGAGATAGAAAAAGAGAGAGAAAGAGAGAAAGAGAGAGAGAGAGAGAGTGAGAGTGTGTCGAAGGTTAACATATTTAATAAATTTATTTTTTTTATTTGCTTCGGTTAATTTTTTTTTTTTTTATTATTTTTTATAGCAAATTTTCTTTTCTCTCTCTCTCTTTTTTAACGATATTAATAATAATAATAATAATTAATAAAATTTAAACAAGAAGAAAAAAAGATGTTTTAGAATAATAATAATGATGATAATGATAATAATAATATAAATAGAAAAGAAGATTTTTTTTTTTTCATAGACGATTTTAAAACTATAACAATCCATAAATTCGTTTGAACCGTTATTTAAAAAAAAAAAAAAAACAAGGGAAGGAGGAAGTTGGGGGGGGGGGGTTAAAACAGCGCGGAAAATTATCGATAATAATAATTTAAATAATAATTATAGCGCGCTATAAATACACATAATAAATTTTGGGTTAAATTTTAGTTATTATAATTTGATAACAGAGTTTTTTTTAATAGATTTTTTATTTTTTATCCAATAAAAATTTATTTTCTAAATAATAATAATAATAATAATAATTTTTTGTGATAAAATAAAAATTTATAGCTTCAAAAAATTATAATAAAAATTTATAGTTGTGGTTAATAATGGATGGTTATTTATTTATTTATATGTCAAGTTTATCAATTTTAATTTTTTTTTCAATTTACGAATTCGTTTTTACGAGTGCGTGTAAAAAAAAAATTACAGGGCGGATAAGATGTTTAATAACGCACTTACGCACACCACACACGCGCACATGGACACCCGCACGATTCATTAAATTTTAAAAAAATAATCATTTATAGCGCTATAAATAAATCGTATTAGGGTGTTTGAAATGTTTTGTAATAACGCGCGTACGAAAATCCTTTAAATGTACTCTTCTCGTACACACGCACTCACGCACGCGTTTTATTTAAAAGAAAAAACAAAATCGGAAAATTCGGCCTTTGTAATGATAATAATAATAATAATAAATAAATAAATTTTCGTTTCGGCCGTTTTTATTTTTTTTTGTTCGTTTCATGTCTCGGACTTTATATTCGACCTCCATTATTGGGATCGTGAATAAAAACCTTCACTTTTAGGATTCAAGTGTTGCGTACCTGAAATCGTGACGATCCCAACCGCCTAAAATATACAATTGATTCCGATTTCGTGTGTTAATTAAAATTTTTTTTTTTCGGGGCGGGAGAGCAGGGAAGGGGAGAGGAGAGGAGGGGGAGGGGAAACCGATTACGTAGAAGAATAAACTCTAGACTATTTTTTTTTTTTTTTTTTTTTTTGTTTTTTGCCTACGACGCTTCTTTTCATCTCACTTTTTTTTCTATTTTATAGCAGAGGCGACAAAATGCTATAAAAAAAATTCGTGAAAAAACGATTTATCGATATATCGATCGATAATTTTTTTTTTTTATTATACGATCATTATCAAAATTTTTTTACAATGACTCATAATATAATTTAATGTGTATCGGAATGAAAAAAAAAAAAAAAACTGGATTTTGAATCTTTTTTTCTTTTTTTTTTCGGTTGTTGTTTGTTGTTGTTGTTGTTGTTGTTATATCGTATAAAATTATAGTGTTGGCATATTAGCTATAAACTGTTCTGACAATACATAATAATAGTATTAAAACAAATAAGTAATTACGGGAATTTTATTTTCCTTTTCATACGTTTTCAGCGGGTTTTGCTCTTTAATTATCGACACACTTTCTTTCCCTTTTTTTTTTTTCGTGTACGAAAAAAAAAATATCGATACGTGTGTGTTGTGGGGTAGAAGGGGAGGGGGGAGAAGAAAAAACAAACTCGATTAGATTTTAAATTGATGAAAAGAACCGGAAAAAAGAAAAAAAATTTGATGAATTTCACGGAAAATTTTTTATTATAATACAGCATTCGTGAAATTTTTTTTTTTCTATTTCGCTTCCGTTTTCATGCGAATTAAAAAAAAAAAAAAGTTGTTAGAAAAACAAACAAACCTACAAACAACACAAAAACAAACACGAAAAAATTTAAATTTAGGCTTAGTAATTTCTTTTAATTTTTTTTGTGTACGAAACAAAAACGTTGAAAAAATGTTTCGGACGTCGTCGGAACCTGTAAAATAATTTTTATTTTTATTTTGATTTTTACGTCGATCGATATAATTATCGATATATCGATCGATCGATTGATCGATTTCATTTACTATAAAAATTTATTTTTATTTTATATTAATTAAACGTCGGTTTATTCAAAAGTTTTTTTTTTTTTTTTACTCGTTTTCGTTAAACCCGTAATTCTTCTTTACATTGTACAATAAACAAAAACGTAATTGAAATACTTTCACTCGTTGTTTGTTCGTTTGTTTGTTTGTTTGTTTTGTCATTTTTAAAACAAACAATTCCGACATGAAAATACAATTAAATAAAAATTATTATTTAACGTAACAAAACGAAATATTAAATATTTTTTATTCGCGACGAAAAAATTTTGCAACAATTGCAACAATGTAAAATAATATTATTATTTAAATAAATATTAATTATTATTATCATCATCATCATTATCATTATTATTATTTTTATATAGATTGATAATAAAAATTTTCGATAAATGGAAAAAATGAAAATTCGCCATTTTATATAGCATGGAAAAAGACGAGATCGTAATGAGACTTTAACAAACTTTTTTCGTACGTTTTAATTTTTAATAAAATTATGACGTCATTATAATGACGTAATTTAAAGTTCAAAAAATTTTTCGTTGGGAAGTTTATTAAATGGTAAATAAGCAAGTAAGCAAAAAAAAATTAATAATTTTTTATGTTTGCTCTTTTTTTGACGTCGTATTTTCTCCTTCGCTCCCGTCTCCCGTCTTCCTCTTCCTCCCAATTCCTCCTCCCCACGCCCCCCTCATTGGTCCCTCAGCTGTACCTGACCGAAAAAAAAAAAAAAACATAAATTTAAATAGACGAAGAAAACATTTAAATAACACCTTTCAAAAAACTTTCGCCCTTTTTTTTTGTTTCTTGCTATTATAAACATGCTATAAAATAAATGAACACTCATATTTCACACTCCAGTAAACAAATTTTTTTTTTTCTTAAGTAAAACAAAAAAAAAATAGAAGAAGAAGAAGAAAAAGAAGATGGTGATGAAGAAGGAGATGAAGAAAATATCCGAAAACTTCTTTTTTTTTTTTTTTCTTTTTTCGTTTATTAATATTCTCCTCCCACTTTAAAAAAAAAATAAATTTCACATGAGAAGTCAAAAGCGGCCGTTAAAAATAATTTTTTCTCTCTCTCTCTCTCTCTCTCTCTCTCTCTCTCTCACTTTTTACTTACTCTCTTTCTCTATCAGCGTGTGTGTGTGTGTGCAAAAAAAATATTGTTTATGAGAATCGAAGTTCATTTCAATGACCTTTAACCTTTTTGACTTAAGGTTTTAATAAAACCAAGAAGCAATATTATTATTATTATTATTTTTCCAATATGGAAAACTAAAAAATCTTTTGAGATATGTAAAACTCGGCTTATTATCTTTTTTTTTTTTTTTTTAAATCCACGAATGAAAAAAAAAAAAGAAAAACGAACTCATTACGTGGGATTATCTATCTCTCTCTCTCTTTCTCTTTTATCGTGTGTGAGAGTATTTTGCAAAAAAAATTTTAACGTTTTTCTTCCGCCATTTTTTTCGCTTCCCTCCCCACTCGAAAATGTTTTTTTTTACGTGTCTTTAACCACGTTAAAATTTTCGCGCGTTTTTTTAAAAATTAAGATGGAGAAACCACTCGCACGATGAAACCGATTTCAACTCGATAAAATCTAGAAAAAAAAAATTTTTTGAATTCGTTTGCTATAATTAATAATTAAATTTGCTATCATTTAATGATTTTTCTCGGTGCATCAAATTTTCCGATGAGTATCATAACAAGAGTTGCTATTTAAAAACGAATTTTACGCCGCAATGTTGATTTTTTTTTCGTACTGATGACGTCATTTAAAACCATTCGAAAATGTCAACGTTTATTACAATCATTCATTGTCGTCATTTTGTTTTATAATTGAAATTTTATTATCTGAACGGTAGCAAAAAAAGATTTTGAAATTTTTGAGTTTATTTGTCGGCTTTTAAAAAAAATTTACACCAAATTACAAGTTCATAATAGGATGGTAAATGTGGGTAGTTCATAAAAAAAAAAAAAGGTGACCGCAACAAAAGGGGTGGTCAACCTTCTTTGGTGGGTTTATTTCTTTTCCTTTTCCCTCCTCCCCCCTTCATCGGCATCTTCCTCCCCCCGACCCAAATTCACCCTTTTCGGATCCCAACAATTGAATGAAATATTTATTTATTATAATATTCATGTGTTTCTTATAAATGAAATAACATATTAATATAATTTTTCTTAAGAGTTCAGGTTCGTACCGTGATTGACGTCATTGAAACCTTTTTTTTTTTTTAAATCCTTTCGATCCTTTTTTCTTTTTTTTACATTATTTATATTTGAATAAATCTTTTTTTGTAAAGTTAAAAGCCCGTAGAAAATTCGGCCGAATGATTTTTTTTTTAAATTATACCAAAAGAAAAAAAAATTATTAATAATAATGATGATGAAAATCGGGCAAATTTGTACCTACTGGGAGTGGTGGCGTACTTTTGTAATTCAACTACTCGGGAGGTAGGTATAGAGAGGATGTTTTAAAGGCGAGGATTTGGGGATTGGATTTCCCACGTTGAGCAGGCGTTTGCTGGGGGTAAATCTTCAACTTGGATGCCTTGGGGGAGCTCGAGGTAGCCAGGTTGAGTTCAAAAAGGGGGAAAATTCGGACCAAAAGTCACCGAGTTGAGAGTCGTGGGTTCAAATCCTAGGAGTGGGAGTTCGATTTCAGGTCGTCTAAAAAAGAACAGGCCTGTACCTATAGAGTGACCTAGAACCCTTTCGAGGTATTGGGGATGCGCCCTACCCTGTTCCGTGAAGATGAGTTTGGGTACTTGATCCAAATATGGAAACTGCGGAGCTGCGACGGGATTCGCGATCCCTGACATCTCTCTTTCTCTTTCTGGGCACTCGCAAACTCTGCGGAAAAGACAAGAAGGGTGATGGCAGCCCGGGACCTCCTCTCGAAGGGTAAAAAATAGGGATAAATCGGGATCTTCATTTTTACCGCTTGTCGGGAAGAAATAAAACCAAAAAAAATTTATAGAGGTAAACAAAAAAATTATTTAAATTATTTTTATTATCGATCGATCGGTAAACAATAAAATCAATAAAATTTTTCAATTCATTATTATTATTATTATTATTTATTTTAAATCGTGACGTTAGAAATTTTTCGAGTTCGAAATTCTTTTTTTTTTTTTTTTTACAGAACATTTTGTTTTATGTACGTTCAAAATTGTAAATCATAAAACGAACGCTTTTTAACGAGGTGAGAATAATAATAATAGTAATAATAATAATAATGATAAAACAAATGTTATATTTAATTAAATGAAAGTTCAACGAGTTTACTCGGCGTATCGATTTCACGTTAATAAAAAAAATTTTTTTCTTTTTAATTACGGTTAAATTACCCCGATAATATTAATCACGTGAATTAAATACGCTTTTTTTTTTTTAAATTAAATTTAAATTTAAATTTTACGCTTGCTTTAAAAATGTAACCTTTGACCTCACATATTAAAATTTTTTTTCTTTTTTTTTTTACCTTAAACCCGATACGTTAAGAAAAAAAAATGTTTTAAATGAATATTATGTAAATTTTTTTTTTTTTTTATAATAAAATTTTTATTTTTTTGAGAAAAGCCCATAAAAGGGTGGGGGGAGGGAATAGAAAATAGAGGCGGAATTTTGGGGGGAAAGAAAGGGGGGGTGGGAAGGAAGGAAGAGAGAGAGAAAAAAAGGGGGGAGCGAGTCGTTTGTTTTACGCGTTTAAAAAATTTAAATTTATTTATTAACGAGGAGGGGGAAGGGATTGGCTCGGGGGGCGGGGTCATTCATCGATGAAATAAAAAAACTTTTTAGGGAAGGGGGGGGGGTTAAAGAGCTCAGGATTTTTTTTTTAAAGATAATTAAATATTACGTAAAATAAAAACCAACACGAGGAAAAAATATTTTTTTTTATTGAACTTTGATCGTTTACAAAAAAAACGATGAGCAGAAGACAAGAAGAAGAAGAAGAACAAGATCGAAATATTTGCACACACACACGCACACACGCACGCACGCACGTGAAAAAAAATTTCCGTATATCGATTTTTACATATCACGAAAGGGAAAAAAAAATTATAATTGATAACTTATAATTACCTTGTCATTTTTTTTTTGGTAATTTTTTCTGCTTTTTTGTTATGAAAACAATTTTTTTGTTATGAAAACTTCCAAAAAAAAAAACGAGAATTTTCGAAAATTCAAAAGAGAAAAAAAAAAAACTTGATAACTCGAAAAAAAATTTCGTGTGTAAAATACCTTCGAGGTTTTTTTTTCTTTTTCAGGTACTCTAAATACCTGGTTACTCAACATGTAAAAAATTTTTTTGGTAAAACAGATCGATACGAATCCTCCATTCAAGTTTTTTTTCTTAAAATTTTCCGACTTAAACTTGATTGGTTTTGTTGATTGGCAGATTTAACAAACAACCGGAAGGCATCACAACCACCACCACCACCATCACAACAACCGACACACGATTATAACCGTTAATATCCTTCCATCTTTCTCTCTCTCTCTCTCTCTCTCTCTCTCTCTCTCTCTCTCTTTTACCTTTTAATCAAACATGTTAGGTGGTCGATTTTGTATTTTCATAAAAATTTTTTCTAGATCACACAAGATGATGAGTTTTTTTTTTTTTTCATGTACTCGTAACCCTGTTTTTTTTGCGTGTCTCTTTTCAAATTCATTTCCGATTTTACCCCTACGGGAAGAGGGAAACTCGCTTTCCCTCCTCCCCGCTCCAGCTCCCTCTCCGCCCCCCATCCGCAAGCAATAAATTTTTTTTTTTTTAATCGTTATTTATTTTATTACGTTCGTTGCGATTAGTCATAATGGCGCGAAACAAAAAAATCTCGTTCGGTGACATTTAAATTTAAATGTGAATTAATAATAATAATAATATAAAATTTAATTTTTTGACATTAAATGTTTTGTAGCAAAAATTACTGCTACAATAACTACAACCATTACTACTATAAAATGTTGCAAAATTTTCAACGGATAAAAAAGAAAAGGAAAGAAAAATCGATAAATAAATAAAATAAATTTTTTTTTTACAGAAAAAGAAAAACGCGTGCGTTTAAATTATTTTCCGTTAAAAGGAAATGATAGTCGTCATATTTTTAAATTTATAGTTTTATTATAGCGCTTTAATAACGATTTATACGTTTTCGCGTAAAAAAAAAAAAAAAATTTTCGCGTTGAAAATAATAACAAGGTTTAATAATAATAATTGTCGTGGTGAGAGAAAAAAAAAAAAGAAAAAAAATTTAATCCGGATTATATATACATTTTTTTTGTCTAATCCGGATTAATAATAATAATAATAATAATAATAATAATAATAATAATAATAATGATTATAATGAGAGAAAAAAATTTCGCGAAAAATTTTTTTTTTACCGTTTTTTTTTTTTTTTTTTTTTTTTTTTTTTTTTATTAAACGGGAAATTTTTTTTTTTTTCCCGAATATTTTTTCTTTTTTTTTAATCATCATCATCATCATCATCATCGTCATCATTATTATTATTATTATTATTTTCGTTGCCGCTTATAAATGGATAAATGAAAACTATTTTATGGTCATTAAGTTTTAAAGGTAAATCGTGACTTCACCTGCAATATTAAATAAAAAAAAAAAAAACTTTTGTACCAAAAAAAAAACTGAAGAGAAAAAAGAAAAGAAGAGAAAAGAAAATAATGATAATAATGATAATGATGATAATGATAATAATAATGCTAGGTTTTCGTGGTTTATGAAATGAAATCGGAACTTTGGTATTTTTTTTTTCTTTTTTTTTACGTTTTCGGGTAATTAAATAGACAACAAACACAACAACAATCGCAACAACAACAACGACGAAAAAAAACAATTTTATTGTTGGCACCACTGATAATTTATTTAAATTTAAATAAATGAAAAAAAAAAAAAAAGAAAAGTTCAAAAGCCCGACGCGTGTATTGCGAGCACGTTCAGAAATTTTCGGTTATAGTTTGTGACGTCAGAGAGCAAAAAAGAAAAAAAGTTTTTTTAAATTCATTTTAATTATTTTTTATTTTTTTTAACATCAATATCCCGTTTTAATTTTTATTATTATTATTATTATTATTATTATTATTATTATTAAATTTTTTTATTTTATTTTTAAATTTACAGAAATTTTAAATTGCTTTAAAAAAAAAAAAAATCTATTTCACATACGCATTCGCGCATGGTTTTAATACAAAATTTACCCTCTGGCTAAATAAAATTTTTACGTTTTGCGAACATTCAACTCCTTCTTCATTTCCTTATTATCATCATCATCATCATCATCATCATTATCATCATCGATGGATTGTATCTTGCCTTTTAAAATTCTCACGCGCATTCCTTTTTATCTAATTCAATTTTTTATTGCGATCGGTTCGCATACGTATACGTATACGCACACGCATACGCACACACACAAAATCCACATGCGATACACATAATAATAATAATAATAAATAAATAAAATAAATTATATTAAAAAAGAAAAGAAAAATGGCCAAGAGGAAACCGACGAACCGGCGAACCGGTTATCAAGAAGTCTTTCTTCTTATAATTTCGGCTACCGATCCGACCATTAATTAATTTGATCATTTAAATCGAGAGTCGAAAAATATAAAATGCGAGGAGTCACCCATTTTGATTGATGATGATGATGATGACGCAGTGTCGTGTAACATTAATAAATGAAAAAAAAGAAGCCATAGAAAAATTATTATTATTATTATTACGATTCGTTCTTTTTATAACCATTAAACGAAAAATGATGATGATAATAATGAAAATATCACGAGAACGAAGGGGGGGGGGAGAAATTGTGGGGTGGATACTTTTCTTACACGTTTAAAAACAAATTCAAACCACGACACCATTGATAAAAAAATTTTTATATCAGGTATTTAATCATTATTAATAATAATAATAATAATAATAATAATAATAATAATAATTACAGGTTTATTTATTAACGAGGGATTATTTGTTTTTCCCTTTTAAAAAAAAAAAAAAGAAAAATTTAAAATTATTACAAAAGTGTGTAAAATGGCAGGACTTTCTCAAGGATTCTAGAAAAAAAAAAAAAAAACGCGATATGTAAAGTGAAAGTAGATCACAAATATGTATATATATATATATATATATATATATATATATATATATATATATATATATATATATATATATATACATATATATTCGCGATGATTTAAGGTCAAAGTTCGCAAATGAAAAAAAAAAAAAAAAATTTTTTTCTAAAGAGTTCGAAGTTTAAATATAAAATGGTGAAAGAAAGAAAAAAAAAATTTCTCATTGTCATCATTTTGTCCAGTTTTTTCTTTTTTTTATTAATTTTGCGAAAATTCATAACGATGATAATAATGATGATGATGATGATGATGATGATGATAATGATGATAAGTTGATACCTTAATTTGCGAAGATGGTAAAAAAAAAAAATTTTAACGCATCATTCTTCGTAATTTATTTTTTGAATTTTTTTTTTGTGGTTTTTCCTGCGGGGTAAAATACGTGACGTAGTCGAATATGTTTTGTGACGTACAAACGCGAAAAAATAATCGAAATCCGATAAACAAACAAACAAACAAACGAACAAACGGGTAAAAAAAAGTTAAAAATATATTTTTTTGTTAAAACAAATAAATTATTAAATATCTTTAGGAAAAATTTATAAAGTTCATCATCATCATCATCACCTGTCATTTTTATATTTTTATAACCTCCTCACGTTTATATTTTATTTATTTATTTTTTTCTATTATGACGTCGCTAAAGAAAATAACTGAAGAAAAAATTTTCTTTTTTTTTAACCGGAAATGAAATTAATTTTCGGTTTTAAATTAAATTTGTTACATCGAAACTGGAAAAAAAAGATTCGAATTTATAAATTTGATTTTAAATGCGGCAAATTTTTTTTTCCCGTTCGTCTTAAAAATAATAATAATAATGGTGGAATATCGTCACTTCCGGTTTTTCAAAAATTTATTTCCGGTTCTCAAAAGAAAATTTTTATTTAACTTATCGTCAAAGAATCCTCGATTTTACATCAACAGGTGGGTTTCTCCCCTCGAAAAAAAAAAAAAAAAACATTATCATAATTATCATTATCATCCTGCTGTAGCGAAAGCGTGTAGGGGAGGAAGGGGGAGAGGTGGGGAAAAATTCCAGAAAGTTCATGAACTCATCGCGTTTAGTTAGGCGCGTTTGAAATCTCCGTGTGACTTATCTAAAGGGAAAAACCGGATCTCTGCAACGGGTGATTTAATTATATTGAATACCCGATTAATCATTTATTATTATTATTATTATTATTTTTACGCGCGTTAAAATTATTATTAATCCAATTAATTCGCATGAAATTTTTATTATCATTATCATTATCATTATCATTATTTTTCGAATGGATAATAAATTAAAAATAAAGGAAAATGAATAACCCGTCGTAGTCGTCGTAGTGGTCGTCTTAATCGAAAAATCCAAAATAATTTTTTTTTTCCCGTTTGTTTTCAGTTTGTTTATCGTTTGTTGTTGTTGTTTGTTGTTATGGTTGTTGTTGTTTCTGGCAAATTTATAAATTTTTTTTTTTTTTAGCATCGAATTTCTTCGAGATAATAAATTTTCGTTTTTTATTTTTTTTTGTGTATTCCTATGGTGAGAAAATTTGTTCTTCATCTCGCACGCAATGTTATATATTATTATTATTATTATTATTATTATTATTATTATAACAAACGATATCGCCTTGATCTATTCTTATTACTTGATTTTAAATTTTCGTGGTTGTAAATCTTAAAGATCAATGATTAATGTTTTCTCTTCTCTCTCTCTCTTTTCGAACGTTCTCACTTTTATTACCACGAAAAATAATTTTTTTTTTTTTCGTCGTAATTTACACTCTCGTAATAATAATAATAATAATAATATGAAAGAATAGTTTATACGTTTGTACCTTTTTTTTAACGTGTCAGAAGAAAATTTTAATAATATAACACCGTATATATAAAATAAAATAATTTTTTCTTTCTTTACAATGTGTGCATATAATAATAATAATAATAATGACGATGAATGAATGAATGAATGAATTATTAAAAATCAAAGCCGGAGTTTTTTTTTTTAATGTGAAATTAATATGAGGTACTACAACAGCCTCGAGTAATAAAAGTATCGACTTTAAATTAATAAACATATATTAAAAATTTTTTCTTGTTGTTTGTTCTTGTTTGTTGTTTGTTGTTGTTGTTCGTTTGTTCGATGCGACGATTAAATTTTTTTTTATTTTCGCTATAATTTAAATTTTAAAAAAAAAAACGTAACAAAATATTTTACGTACTTTATAAAATCTTATATCTCTGTTTAAAAAAAAAGCAGACGATTTTTTTTTTTATAGCAACGTAAAATATAGCGTGTAAATGTTTATTTATTGTTAACAACAAAATGCTCTCTATATTTTTATAGCGACTATATTTAATTAAAGCGTAAATGAACGTGGAAAAAAAAATGAAAAAAATTCTCAAAAGGGTTTTTTTTGGATGACTAATCATGGATTTTATTGATTGATTGATTGATGGATTTTTATTCAAAATATATATATTATCAATAATTCACGTGAATTTTTCCCTTTTTTAATGGGAGGAAGTGAGAGAGATAGAGATAGAGAGAGAGAGAAAACACGATATTACCGCGAGAACCTTCGTAGTATAAAAAGCGTAAATTGCTGGGAACTTTGAACGTGATGAGTCTATATAATGGCCATCCATCGTCAAAGTACCATATTATAAAAGTGACTAATAAACTAAACTAAAAACTGACACTTTGAAACCGACGTGTCTCTATAATTACTAACAAACAAACGAAAATTTTTTTGTAAAGACAACAAACGAACCACAACAACAATGAAAAACCTGTGACACGTTTAAACATGCTGTCATCAAATATTTTCACAAAAAAAAAACCGAACAAAAAGAAGAAAAAAAAAGAAATTAAGGATTAAAATATAGTCAGTTTCTAATGACACGTTAATTTTTAATTTTTGTCTTTTTCTTCCACTTTCCTTTATTATTATTATTAATTTTATGTTAACAACCGGAAATTATTCAATTAAACGATTAAAAATCGCGCGTACACGCACGCACGCGCACACACATTGCCTAAAAAACAGAATTGCCAACCCCTCGAACAAAACTAAATTTTTAAAAAAATATCCGTTAAAATCCGACGACAGATTTTTTTATTTGTTTTTATTTTTTTTTTAAATTTTTTCCCACGAAATTATTACGCGCGTATCATCACGCTATCCATAACCGACAGGAATTAATAATAATTCGATATTAATAAAAATTTATGTACATATTAATAATAATAATAATATAATACCCACCTACTAACCTGCCTACCCGATGGCATGAAATTATTATTAGTGACTCATTTTTTTTTTTTTTTAAAGTTGGTATCAATCACGTTTGAAAAAATTCGTGATAACGAACGAGTTTTTTTTTTTTTTCTAAAAAAATTTTATTTAGAGCTTTTTTTTTCTAGCCGTCGGCGGCGTTTTTGTTAATTATATACGCGTCCGCGCGTACATATATTATCATCGTAATCATCATAATCATAAACATTATTATTATTATTTAAAAAAAAAAAACTTTAATTTAATAAATTTATTATTAATTATTATTATTTTTAGATAATTAAATAAATCGATGGTGATAATGTGAGACAATGATAAAAATGTTAAAATTATTAGGGGTGGTTTTTTCTTTGCTCCGAGGGGTTGAAATTTTCATGTAACATCCTTTACAACAGGTGTTAACATTTATTAATTAATTATAAAAAACAAAAACAAACAACTTCCGTTTGTTTTCACGTCTTGTAAATTTTTTAATTCGTTTGGGGGAAGGTGAGGGGAGCTGGTGGGGGCGGGGCAAAAGGGCTCGAATTATTATTTCCGGTTGCGTTTTCTGTTGTCGTACGAATTTGTTTTTTTTTGTCGCGAGTTTTGATTTAAAAAAAAAAAATTGTGGGGCTGATATCATGGGGAGAGGGAATTCAAATCGCGCGTGTTTTTCCTGGAGTCTCCAGCGTAATGACGTCACAAACGAAAAATTACATCATTGCGTAAAAAAAAAAAGACGTAAAGTGTTTATAACCTTATTAATGAAATAAGGTCAAAATGGGCGTGAAAATTATTATTTATCGTGTTCGAATTCATCGCGTTGACGTGGCGACAGATTTTTTTTTTTTGTATGATAAAATGTTGGTAAACCTGTTGTCGCATTATTATTATTATTTATAATAAAGGCGTCACCCTGAAGTAAAGTAAAAAAAAATTTTTTTTTTTTTTCTTCACTTTACTTCCTACTCTTCTTTTTCTTCTTCGTGAGACTTAAAATTAAAAATTATTTATTTATGCGCATATTTTTATCAAATTATTATTATTATCATTATTATTATTATTATAGTAATAATTATTCAAGGTTTATAGTCTATTGAAATAGTTTAGTTTGATTTTATATTTAAAAAAAAAAAAAATTTTTTTTTTTTTTGGTGAAAGCCAAAAAATTTTTTTTTTATTGAAATCGAAGGTTAATACGAAGGTGGATAAAAAACTAATTTAAATTTTTTTTTTTTTGGTTGCCTCGTTTGTCGTTGTCGTCGTCGTCATCATCATCATCATCATTATTATTATTATTATCATTTATCGATATTTGTATTGGCAAGGTTGTTTGTCGTTGTACGTTTGCACGATTTTTAATAATAAAAAAAAATTTTCACGAACGAAAATAACGACGCGAGCGTGTGATTATGATGATAAGGGGGGGGTTGTATTTTTTTCCTATTTCGTACCCACCCCCCTCCTCCACTTAATAGCACTCCTCCCCGCAATCGCCCCCCCCTCGTCCCTCAAGTTCGCTTTTCCTTTCGTCGATCGGTCGACGGTTTGAAAAAAAAAAAAAAAAAATTTAAATAATCGAATCGCCTCGAGTCACTCAAAACACTTTTGATTTCTTTTAAAATTCGACACGATTGTCGCAATTATTATTATTATCATCATCATCATTATTATTATTAGGAAGGATTATTAAAATACTTGGCATAGAATTATAAATTTTTTTTTTATAATGGCGACAACCTGGCGTCCGGATGAATGAAATTTAAAACCGTTTCTGTAATAAGTTACAATGAGAAATATTTTTATTGTTTTTTTTTTTTATTGAGGATTCTTCGTTTCGTACCCGATTCGTGCGTGTGTGTGTGTGTGAGCCCCCCACACCCCCCCCCTCAAATCATTGTTCTCGTCGTCTGTCATGTTAAAACCTAACCGTGAATCACATTTTTATTTGTTATGAATTTTAATTTAAAACCACGGGAGAAACAAACAAAAAAAATAAAAAATAAAAGAAAGAAAAAGTGTATGGGTGTATTAGAAAGGGAAAGAGTCTAAAGAGAGAGAGAGAGAGAGATAGATAGAATGAGAGAGAATAAAGAGAGAGAAAGAGAGAGGATGAAGAGAGATAGAGAATTAATTATTTTTTTTAACATGTTAATTAATAATCGACTTGTTTACTTGCTTTTCTTTTTTTTTTTTTAAATTGAGTTTACCGCCATTTTGAAAATTTAATAACACACTGATTATGATGATGATGATAATGATAATGATGATGATGTCAAAATCAAATTATTATTATTATTATTATTATTATAAAATAAATTTTACTTTTGTTTGATACATAAAAAAAAAGGAGTCAAGAACGGTAGCAATTCACTACTGACAAATGCATCACGAATTTTAAATAAAGTTGTCACTCACGGAAATGCATAACGTATTGAAATGTTTTTTTTTTTTATCTAGTTGCACGTTTTTTTTTTTAATTTTACTTTCAGTTTTTTAATTTTATTATTATTATTATTATTATTATTATTAAAAAACTATTCGTTTTTTTTATCTATCGTTATCTTTACTAAAAAAAAATTACCGTTTGTTCGACAAAAGAAATTTTTACGACTTTAAGTTAATTACACGTCGATTTAATCGATATTAATAAATTTTTTTATTTAAAAATAATTATTTTTCAAAAAAATTGTAAAATTAATTTTTTACCTCCGACATATTGGTTTTTTATTAAAAATGTTTCAAAAAGTTATCTGCTGACACGTTTAAAAAAATAAATAAATTTTTATTAATTAACAATCAGATAATTTAAATCTATTGGTAATAAATAAATAATACTTTGTCTTAATTATAAATTAATTTGTTTTTTTTGCTGTCTGTTTTCCCCCTCCCCTTCGCTTCCCCCCGCCACTCCCCGCCGCCGTTTGTTTGCGTTTCCGTTTGTTTTGAGCTTGACAAATCAATTTATTTATATGTCGAGTTCATTGATCATGGAGAGATATGGATCCGCACGAACCAGAAACGCATTTTCACACTTAAATGCGGTCGTTGTTCGTACCTGAATTGTTTTGGGTGTGGCGAAAAAAAAAAACGGGTGCTAACTTAGATAAATTATTAATAGGCATTTCAAGGACTCGGATTACCTGGTGGTGGGTACGTAGGGTACCTAAGTACCCATAATTACGTTCATTTTGTCCTCCATATGCCAGATGACAATCTTATTTCCACTTTAAATGATTTTTTTAAATGTTTCCTTCCTTTCTTGCTTTTCTTTTTAATGTTTTTCCCTATTATTATTATTATTATTACTTTTTATGTTGTTCAACAACGTACAACATAATGTGTTTGTTTGGTTTCTAAGAAAAAAAAAAAAAAACTTAATCTTGTTTTCAATTAACCATAAACCGATTCATGGTCTCGCACCTTGACGTGTAAATTCATAAAATTTCATTTAATAATATTTTTTTTTTTTTTTTAATTTTCCACGTTTTTCGTTTAATTTTTTTTGTCTGACGACACGACTTTTTACTTTTTTTTTATTTTCCCTGACAGTTAAAACACGATGAGTATAGTAAAACGGGATGGTGGGAGGCCGGAGGGAGAGGGGTGGAAAGTGGGTGTTGAAGTGTATCACGGGTTCAAAGCTTCTTTTTTTTTTTTTCTTCTGACCCGATAATTGTTTTGATCGTGACTCGTACAAATTTTCATCCGTCGTCGTCGTCATCGTCGTCGTGTAAATGATGATGAAACAACATCAAAAATGTTTTTATACGTCAGATGTGTTTTTATTTTAATTGGATACCACTTAAATCTAGTTACACGGATTTGACGTCATCGTTGTTGGGGCGAGTACGGGTAGTACCCGGATCAAGATGTCTCATCATAACTTTTTTTCTTCTGAGAATTTTCAAACTACCGAAATCCACGCCCTTTTATAAATAATTCACACACGATTGTGTTTGTGTTCCGTTTGTGTTGTTTGTTTGTTGTTTGTTTATATTGAATCATCACAACAAATTCCATAGAGATTAAAAAAAAAAACGAGTTTTTTAATTTTTTCCCACAAATTTTTAAATATTTTTTATTTTTTTTTGTAATTATTATTATTGATGATGATACGAATCTCGATCGTAAGTTAACAACAACATGCAACAACCAAAACATAAAGCATACAGAAAACCGTTTCGTTTTGAAAACAAAACACGATACAACAACAACAACGCAACATAATCTGTTTTCTCCCCGTAAATTTCACGGGTCAAATTTTAAAAAAAAAAAACACGTTTATTACAAATATCAAACATAATTATGTTGCAACAATAAAATAATAAGAAAAAAATTCAATTGGTAAACAAGATTATGTTTTTTACAAAAAAAATGTTTTTTCTTCTGCTTGTGTAATAATAATATTATTTAAAATTATTACTCGGATAATAAATAAAAAATTTTTTTTCATTTATGCTATTTAAAAATTTTTTACGCCTATAAAAAAAAATAAAAAATTATGCGTGAGTGCATGCGTGAGTATGTTTGTTTCGGTTATTTTTTTGTTTGTTTGTTTGTTTATCATTAACGTACAGATATATCGAAATGTGATGAAGAAGTCGTGGCATTAACGGAATGATATTATTAAAAAAAAAAATTTATTTTAACGAATCTCTATATGTAATCCTGTCGATTCCCCCTTCCCCCTTCCTTCATTAAACCGTTCGGAAATGCGTTTGTTTGTTTGTTTGATTATTCAAACGATAAACGTTTATTATTTTATATTTATTTCACGAATTTTTTTTTTGAGACCGGAGAGAAAAAAAAATTATAAAAACAATAACGATATCGAAACCTTCTTTTTATCTTTGATTGTACCTGCCTGCGTGATGTATATACGAGACCGGAAGTCAGTCGGTCGGTTGGTCGGTCGGTCGATCGGTTGTTTGTTTGTTTGGCATAGACAATGGTCGTCGTAGTTTTTGTTTTGTTTGTCGCGTTCGTTGGGTGCAGTGTCGTAAGGCATGGTCTTCGACATATATACTTATATTTACAGCCATTTCCGTTACTCTAAAGTCTACGGCAGCGACATTTATTTAATATTTTTTACCGATAATCATCTCGACGTGTTCTTGAATAATATTTTCATATATAGAAACTTTTTTTTTTTTTTTTTGTATGTGTTTTTCCTCACCTTTAACGACGCCATTTTTTAAAACCGTTTTTTACGACTCTCTCTCTTTCTCCCTCTCTCTCTCTCTCTCTCTCTCTCGCCTTTTATTTGCAAAAATAATTTTAAAGAACGGGAAAACTTTTTGTTGTAATTTAAAATTGTACCGTGACCGGCGTTTCGAATAAATTTACATGAATTTTTTTTTCCTTTTCAAATTCAAAACAATCATGACGGAAGTTACGTAATAAAAAAAACAACATATTACATTAATAATAATAATAATAATCGTTATGTTTTTAAAACAAACATGATGATTTTTTTATCGAATTAAATGTGATAACGTTTTTTTTATAACTTCATCATTTAAATTAATTTCTATTATTATTATTATAAATGTTGTCTGCTCTTAAAACAAATATGTTGCCCTTTTTTTTATTTATAGGTTAGTTGTTTTTATTATAATAAACATTTAATAATTAATTTGCTCGAGGGTTTGTGTGTGTGTACAATGTCACAAAATGATTTCATACTCCGATCATGTTTTTTCTTCTGCTTCTTCTAAGTAAACAAACGATTGTTATTTTCGAATAATTATTTTCATTGGCAAATGTTTATATATTAATAATTTTTATTCGATTGATATTGAAAAACGTTTTTTGTTTTATGTAATATAAAAAAAAAGGACGTGAAAGCGCCTACTCCGATATTCTAATCCAGGTTTTGACCGGACGCGCGAGTTAAATGTGACTGCCCTTGAATATCAGTGTAAGACAATATCACGGAACGCGGACAAACGTGGCATTTTAATATACGAAAAAAAAAAAGGATTATGTCATATCGTGTGTGTGTGAGAGAGAGAGAGATAGAAGACTATGTCATCCTTTGAATACGAACTGTTTTATTAATTAATCGACCGTCAATCGTCGTCGTCGTCGTCCATATTGTCGTCCATGTCGTCGTCGGCTCCAAATCCTTTTTTTTTTCTTCAACCTGAATTTTGAATGAAATAATTTATTAATGAATGTGTTTATTTATAACATCCTTGAATTTTATGCCATACATACGTTCGTCATGAATTTTTCCGAACGTTTCTTTATAATAATAATAATAATAAGGTACAAAAATATAATAATACTTTTGTTACCTTGAGCTTTAATCGTTGAAATTTAGTTTAATGAATGATAATAAATAGGTTTGACCCAATTCGATGATTGTTTTTATTATAACCATCGTTATTATTATTATTATTATCATCGGTGATTTCATGATGATCCCGGGTTTTTATCAATTAGTTATTATAAAACAAACATTTAATAAAAAGGTAAAAACTCGAAAACGACGACAACTATAAGAAAAATTCATTCAAGGTTTTTTTTAAATAATAATTTTCTTCGAGTGAATTATTATTATTATCATTATCATTATTATTATTTCGATGGGAGGATTTAAGAGGAGAAGAAGAAAAAAAAATTATATGCTATTTTCGTTTAATATGTAAAAAATATATAAATCATTTTTTTTTTCGTGTGTGTGTAGCGAGCGATATAGGAAGATGTTCGTTCGTTCGTTCGTTCGGCCATATTTTAATTAATAATCAATGAGTTCAAGGTTTTTGAAAATTTTTTTAATAATAATGGCGACTGGACGACGAATGTATTGAATGTGCGAGGAGGTTAAATTTATTAAAAAAACGCACGAGGATCAATAGATGCCAGAGAAAGGTGGAAGAGAAGGAGGAGTAGAAGAAAGAGGAGAAGAAAGAGGAGGAGAGGGAAGAGAAGGAAGATGAAGAGAAGGAAGAAAAAGAGGAGGAAGTGGAGGAAGAGAAAGAGGAAAAGGAAGCGGAGGAGGAGGAGAAAGGGGAAAAGGAAGTGGAGTAGGAGGATGAGAAGGAAAGAGGAGGAGGAGGCGGAGAAGAAGGAAGGAGGAGGCGGAGAAGAAGGAAGGAGGAGGAGGAGAAGGAAGGAGGAGGAGGAGGAGAAGGAAGGAGGAGGAGGAGGAGGAAGGAGGAGGAGGAGAAGGAAGGAGGAGGAGGAGAAGGAAGGAGGAGGAGAAGGAAGGAGGAGGAGGAGGAGGAGGAAGGAGGAGGAGGAGAAGGAAGGAGGAGGAGAAGGAGTGGGAGAAGGAAGGAGGAGAAGGAAGGAGGAGAAGGAAGAGGAGGGAGGGTCCTATGAATAAAATAAATTTTTTCACCATCGCCATTTATATTGTTCGAGGTACCCAACGTTACGTAGAGAGAGAGAGATGAGAGGATAAGGAAGGGAGAGAGGGGGTACCCTAAAGGCTAACTTTTACACGATGGTTACGCACACACACACACATAAATTTAGAGTAATTTGTGCGGATCGGATACCTAAAAGTGTCGGTCGTATCGCCCTGAGTCAATCAATTTACATTTTACTTGTTCTCATTTACAGTAGCAATTTATCCTTCGGGTGGGCAACTTTTAATACCTTTTTTTTTATCCTCCATTCTTTTTTTTTTTTCGCTATTATCAAAACCGGATGTGCATATATGTAATCGATTGTAATAAATAGTCTTTTGCAAATGCCCATAAAGATCATTACGTTTAAATAATAATAATGATGATAATGATGTTGATAATAACATCGAAAGAAGGTTTTTCCTAAACGTTTTTAATTTTTTTTTTTTTTTTCATATTATAAAAAATTATCGGATTATTTTATTGTTGTTGACCTTTTCTCTA
>NW_002987820.1:348999-356241 GCF_000006295.1 Pediculus humanus corporis
ATGACACGTTTAAATTAAAAAAAAAAAAATTACATTTGCAAAAGGATTTCGTTGTTGTTGTTGTTGGTGTTGTGGATCGTAAGAGAAAGAGATATTATTATCATTATTATCATCATCGTGAATATTAATCGCGTTTTTAGAAAATAAATAAATAAAATACTATATAAATTTTTTTAAGTTGAAAAAAAATATATAGCGCTATAAATTATTATTTAAAATGAAAAAAAAAAGTCGTCATCGTTTATAATAAATTTTTTTTTTTTATTTTAAATAATAATAAAAATTTCAACGGTTCGAATTTTCTTTTTTTATTTTCTTAAAGAAACTATTTCCGGTTTTAAGAAAACGATTTCCGGTTAGATAAATGATAATCAAAACGATAATTATTTTTTAATTTATAAATAAATAAATAAATAAGAAAAAGAAGGAGGGGGGAAAAAAAAATTGTTTTGTTGTTGTTGTTATTACGTCATAAAAATATTTCTTCTGCTTCTTCTTCGTTGTTGTAATTTAATAAAAAAAAAAATCGATTACGTTAAATTTTTTTTTTGCAATCGAACAATAATCAATAGTTGATAAAAATCTATAACCAATCGAATAATAACCGTAAGAAAAAAAAAAAAAGTTTTGAATTTGCTAAGAGAGAGAGAGAGAGAGAATCGATCATAAACTACGTGACATAATATATCATGCACCTCTTCTTTTTTATTATTTTTATTGACCCCTGTTAAATGACCTTTCGTCACAACAACCTCCTCCCTTAAAACAAAAAAAAACTGTCCGAGTACGTAAAAAAAACATTAAAAATCGTTTATGTACGATCGATTAATAATAATAATAATAATAATAATAATAATAATAATAATAATAATAATAAAAGCCAACGGCCATAGCGTGCTGGTCACACCGGTTCCCGTACGATCACCGAAGTTAAGCAGCATCGGGCGTGGTGCAAACTTGGATGGGTGACCGTTTGAGAACGCCACGTGCTGTTGGCTTAAAAAGAGCAAAAAAATGAGAACAAGACAAAGTAAGAACCAAAAACAAAATCTTGTTCTACTGTCGACCTGAGGCAGCTCGACGAGAACGTGAATTTCACTGCTTCTGACCCTGGCCACTCCAAAGATGTTAGTCACCGGAGCCCAGTTCAGGAGACAAATCGTTCCCATCGAAAAAGACGGACTCAGGAAGACCTTCAAGAATTGATGTGGTGCTATTTTATAATAAGTGGCACCCCCGAAATTCGAGTATTTGTCCCTAAGGAATCGGGTAGAAACCTTGGATAAATACTTAAAAAACTCCGACAAGTAGCCTTGTCGTGTTTAATGGTGGATAATAATAATAATAATAATACGGTAAGGAAAAAAAATTTTTTCCTTTTTTCCGTCCCCCCCCGCCCCACTTCCCATTCAAGTTCCATTGGGGTATGATGATCCGACAACACAATTTTTTTTTTTTTTTTCCTTGGAATTAATAATTAAAAAAATTTAAAAAAAAAAAAAAAAAAAAAAAACATGGCGTCGGTTGTCATTTTATATTATTTAAATCTCTCGTGTTAAATCATTTGTAAAACGTTTAACATGTTTTCTTTTTTTTTGATTTTAATGCCGACATTAAATTAAAATTTTATTTTTTTCGATCGTTTAATAAATATATATATGTAAAAAAAATGTATATTGTGATGATGGTGGTCTTGGTGGTGGCGGTGGCGGTGGTGATGGCGGTGGTTGTGATGGTACACGCGAGAAAAGGTAAAATAAGAAAAAAAAAATTATTTTTTTTAATTTATGTTTTGAAATGCGTTATTATTATTATGTATTTTTTCTTTCGTTTTTCTTTTCGAAAATTCTTTTTTCCATTTCCTGTTTCAAAGAGAGAGAGAGAGAGAGAGAGAGAGAGAGAGACAGAAAGAGATAGGGAATAATATGGCGTGAGAAAGAAAAAAAAAACGTTTTCCTTTTTTGTCATCATTTTTTTTTTTTTTAATGTTTTCCATATTAAAAAAAACGAGTTAATTTTTTTAAAATAAAAAATATTAATTAAACAATCCATATTTTTCCTACGAGTATTAACAAACAACAAACAAACAAACAAACAAAACAAAACGATATAAATAAATTATATAAGGCGAGAACGAGAAGCAAAAACATCCACCTACAATTCATATAATGAATATCAAAACGCGTCTCTCTCTCTCTCTCTCACTCTCTTCTTCTCTCTTTTTCTCTCTCTCTCTCTCTTCCTCTATCTTTATCTCTCTCTCTCACTCTCTCACTCACTCTTCTCGGATTTTTTGTCTTCCTCCCACGAAAATTTTAATAAAATAAAATAAAAATAAAAAGATAAAAAAAAACGTACCTGATGAAAATTATAATAATAATAATAATAAATTTAAGATTTATTCAACCGAAAGACACCTGTTGACGCAACCTGAAGGCAATGCGATATTAATGATAATAATTATTATTATCATCATAGTCGATAATCAAGGTCATTTTATGATTTGCGATCGTTCGAATCATGTTAAGAAATCATCTCGATCATCGAGTGGGTTTTTTATTTTTTATTTTTTGGGTTGTAATTAAAAATGGTGATAATTTTCTTCATAAAAATTATTTCTGAACAAAAAAAAATAAAATTCTGAACAATAAATAAAATTGAACTTTGAAACGGTAGGAGGGGAGAGAGAGAGAGAGAGATGAAGGATTATATTTTTCAATTGTTTTCATTTCCAACCGTTTGTGCCGTTTTTCGATTTTTTTAATTATGACGTCATCGTGACGTCAAAACGTCCACGAACCTTTTTTTAACAAACGGGTAGGAACAAACGCATTTATTGTTTTTGTTCCTTTTTATTTTTTTCGTGGTTACAACAAACGCAACAAACACAATTTTTTTTTCTTTATGGATAACGTAATAAATGTATTTTATAATAACGTAAAACGCGATTGCGATTTGAGGTCAAATAAAAAAAAAAATAAATAAATGAATAAAATAAATTTTTATTTATAAAATATTAACAAGTTAATAAAATATTTCTTTTTATGTAAAAATAATAAAAAAAACGGCCCAAAAATTTTCCCTTTTTGCTTTTTACGATCGTTATCATCATCATCATCATCGTTATCACTGAAAAATAATATTAATAATAATAATAATAATTTTCCTTGAAAAATTTTTTTTTTATTGATTTTATTAATATTTTTTTATTTTTTATTTTCACTTCTTTTTCACCAAAAAAAAAAAAAAAAAGTGGAAGAAGATAAAAAAAAAAAAAGTTGTCATCGTTGTTTACGTAATGATTTTATCGATTTAAAAAAAAATATATATATATTTATGTACTTATGTACATAACTTTTTAAGCATGACACGATCGTGTGTCGACCTTTGAATGTGTGTGTGTGACATGTAAAAAAAAAAAACGGTTGACCGATTTCATTGTTGAGTAATAATAATAATAATTATTATTATTATTATCATCAATTTTTTTTTTATGTGGTAGAAGTTTTCAATTCGCAAAGAAAAAGAAAAAGAAATTACCGGAAGTGATAAAATCAAATAAAATAAAAATAAAAATTTTCATTTTTTTTTGGTGCGACGAATAAATTTTTCATTCCGGGTTTAAAATTTTTTTTTAAATTCAGTGATAATAATAATAATGATGATGATGATAATAATGATAATAAAAATGAATGATTTGGCGCGAAACGTCGATGCCGTGAAAATTTTCGCCCGAATAAACAAAAAAAAAAAAAAAGAAAAATGAATTTTGAAAATCTTTTGCCAACGTAACGTAAACCTCCACCTACAAAAAAAATAAAAAAAAATTCGTGTAATTGTCGTGGCACCAACGATCGAACTAAATTCTTTTTTTTTTCTATTTTCTTTCCATTTTTTTTTTTTTTCGAGTTCGAAAAATTTTTTTAACGTAATAAATTATTAACCTCAGCAAATAATAATTAACTCGATAATAATAAAATAGAGCAAAAAAATTTTTTTTCAAAAGGAATGTTGCTTTAGTAAGAGAGAGAAAGAAAGAGAGAGGGAGAGGGAGAGAAAGATTACGGAAAATTATTATTTATTAAGTAATAATTACGGTGTTTTTAATTAATTAATTACAATTCGAACGCCATTCATTTTATTATTAATATTATATCTCCGGGGTGGATTTTAAATTTTTTTAACTAAACGTGGGAGTAGAATGCGGTTAATTTTTCTCTTTTTTATCCGTTTCCTTTTTTCTTTTTTTTTTATTCCTTTTTCTAAATCTCGAATTTGTTTTGTTTTGCTCACATTTATTTACCAACAAACAAACAAACAGACAGACGAACAAACGAACAAATAAACAAACGAACAAACAAACAAACAAACAAAATTATTAGCCCCGATAATTCTTATTACAAAAAAAAAAAAAATTCGTTTGCGGTAATTAAAAAATTTAATAAAATCGCTTTTACGTTTAAACTACACGATAGCAAAATTTTTGTTTTTTGCCATTGATCATTTTGTCTTCTGCTTTTTTAAAATGTTAAAACATTTTCCCATAAAATTTAATAAAATGCAGTTTAGTTAATTAATTAATTTTTTTTTATATAATCAAAAACGTTAATTGTAATAAAATTAAATCTCATCCGACATTTTTACATGTTTTCACGTTAAATAATAACTTTCCTAATGTAATAATATATATTAATATATATATACATATTCACGAGTATATTATTACACTATAATATATTATATTTATATATATAATATTTGTGACGTCATATAAAATATTAAAAAAATGTTACGAAAATGAATTTACGATGAGACGAAATTAAAAAAATTTTATCGAAACGTGTTTTTTTTTTTTTTTATCACCGTCACCATCGCAACCCCCACCAGCACCAGCACCACCACCGCCGCCGCCATCTTTTGCCCCCCTTCCCCCCTCACAACCACCACCACCATTACCCATCGTATAGATTTACACTTGAAAAATTATTATCATTATTAATTTTTTATTTTAAATTATTATTATTTTTTCCTCCGTTCGTTTTGCGCTTATTAATATATTATTATTATTATTGCATGGAGTACAGTAATAATAATAATAATATATTTATACTAAAAGCGTATTATATTTATATACGTGATCATAAAATACTTTTTTTTATTATTCAAAAAAAAAAAGGTTTGAAAAAAAAATATTCGATTTAACATTTGCAAAAAAAAAAAAAATGTCTAAGAGAGAAACCACGAACTAGTTAGTAGTTGGTTTAGTATTAAATTCTTAAAAAAATTTTTTTTTTTTTTACCTGTACGAACAAACAGACAAACAAACTAAACGTTTGTTGTTGTTGTTGTTGTTGTTGTTGTTGTTGTTTAATGAAACCAAAAATTTATTTCAACGCATTTCAAGGTTTTTTTTTTTTTTTTTTAAATTTTAATTGCAGGAATCGACGAAGGAAAGTGAATTTTTGTTGTTGTTTTTGTTGCTATAATTAATTATAGACTATAAATAATAAAATCATATATTTTTAACGCCTTTATAAAATGTAACTATAATAATTTTTTATGGTTCGCGTGTATAAAAAAAAAATCCATAACAGTAATTTATTACTTATTAAATGTATAAATTTTTCTTTTAAATAAAAAAAAAAATTAATTTTTTGACGATGATAATAATAATAATTATGATGATGATGATGATGATGATGATGATGATGATGATATTTTTCGCAATAAAACTTGATTGTGTACAAAATTTTTGTTTTCAGTTGTTTGGATTGTAGGAGGTATATTAAAAAAAACCGTTTTCGAAAGTAAAATGTTATGTGACGTCATAATGACGTCCATCCAAAGTCCATTTAAATTTATAATCGATTGTATTATAAAATTTTTTTCAACCACCTCCTACATTATAAAATTTTTTTTGTAAAATCTTCTTCGTGTGTACATTAAAATCAATTACAAAATAACAAATCGGCAAAACTCGTATATAAAAAAATTCCACCCACGCATTCATTCCCCGAATGAATAAGATTAAATCTATGAATGAATTTTGCGTAAAAAAAAAAAAAAAAAATTTAAAAACGATATCGTTATGTATTATATTAATAATAATCATTATATACGAGAAAATAATAATAATACTCCGACGTATTGTAATAATAATAATTATTATTATTATCATTGTAATTATTATCATTATTTATTTTATACATAATAAATATCTTTTACGTAAAATAATTATTATTACAATGAAAAAAAAAAAAAGTAAAAATTTACCATTAACTAACCGCAAAAAGAATGATGAGAGATTATTATTATTATCATTATCATTATTATTATTACTTAAAGTAATAATTAAAAATAGCATAAAAAATAGTTCAGGGTTATTATTAATACGGCCTTGCACTCGATTTTATTATTACAAAATTTTTTTTTTAAGAAAAGAAAAAAAAAGAAAAAAAAATGGCGCAATTACACATTAACATTTGTTAAACGTGAATTGAACATGAAAACAATTTAACGTCTCCCCTCCCCTCTCTCTCTCCACTTCTCCCCTTTCTCTACCTGTAGACGATTTGTAATTAATTCGTACCTGGATCATTTTTTTTTTTTTTTTTATTCTATAGGAAGGAAAAAGTTTTTTGTTTTTATATGACCGAGTTTCCCATAGTTAATTAAATATAATTGTAATGCTATCATTGTTTAAAACAAAAAAAACTTCTCCTCTCCCCCCACACCCCCTCTCTCTCCTCTCGTGCGTGTGTATAAATTACAATGAAACGGGTTACACTTGTGTCGATAGTGCGGTTAATATTACTTATTTAAATATTATCATTATTATTATTGTTTATATTACGTCCTTTTTTTTAAGGACGTTAATGTTACCAAACTCATTAGCCAATAAATAAAGGAAAAAAAAATTTTTTTTTCGACCGGAATAATAATTACAGTGGTAGTAGTGGTGGTGGTGGTCGTGGCAGTAGCAATCGGTAAAAAAAAAAAAAACTACAAACTATTTTTTTGTAGTTTTTGACAATTTGTTTTACGAAACGCCATCGCTCGTTCGCATGTTTATGAAATAAATATTTACTTTTTTTTTTTTCATAAATAATTTCGTAACTTTTTTTTTTTACGATTTGTTTTTTTCATCATCATCATCATCATCATCATTATCATTTTTATAGTATTTAATTGTCTTGCTATAATCGAGTCTATAAATAAACGTTTATTACGATTTATATGAAT
>NW_002987820.1:356485-365014 GCF_000006295.1 Pediculus humanus corporis
TTTTATAGTTACAATTTCGGGTTTTTTCAAAAAAATAAAGCCCAAGGTTTATTGTCGCTATAAATTTTTATAGACTATAAAAAATTATATTTGATGAAGAGACCTCTTCTTTACACACTGTAAGTTTTTACCTTTTTTTATTTTTATTTTATTTATTTTTTCCATTTGGCCGAAAAACTTTAAAATTTTATGTTTAATGTTTAGCTTACAAAGTATAAAAAAATCAATGAAAAATCAATCAATCATTCATTCATTCATAAAATATTTCATTCATTCATTTTTTTTTAAATCCGACGTTTTTATATACAGTTTACGATAATAATTCAAACGAGGTATGAACGATTTAAAAAAAAAAGGCGGGAAAAATTAGAATTTTTTGATGACGTCATCACGTTCGATTGATAAATTCGTAATGTTTAAGGTAAAAAAAAAAAAAAATTTCTGGAAAATATGGGAAGAGGGAAAAAAAATGAGAGGAATAGAAAAAAAAAGTTTTCATTTTAGTTCGTTGCAATAAAAAATTAAATTAAATTACTTCGGTTGGTAGCACTGAATTATACCGTCGGATACAAAATAATAATTTTAAATAAATGTTAAGCGTTAATTATTATTAAAAAAAAAAAGTCTTTTTAAAAAAAAAAAAAAACATAATTTATTCAAAATATATTAAAAAAAAAAAACAGGTAAGTAATCAGATTAAACGAATGCGTGCGTGTGTGCGTGTGAATGCGTGTGACATGTGTATTTGTTGTTAATTATAAGATAATATCAAAACAAAGATTTATAACCAGTTTCCATTACATTTATATTAATAAAAATCTCTATCTCTTTCTCTCTCCGTCTCTCTCATTCAATCTCTTAAAGAAAAATAATTTACGAAATTTTAATTGTGGGAAAACGACAACAACTACAACACGAAGAAAAAAGACATTGTTGTATTTATATATATATATATAACGCACGTACACGCACACACGCACGCGTACGCACCTACGCACAAAGAGTAAACGCGTCGCAAATCCAGAAAATAAATAAAAACAATAGAATTTTTTTTTTTTTAAAAGTTTCAAAACGTGGGTAAATTTGATAAGATTGATAAAACCATACTAACGAAATCGATGACTGTTATCAAAACCTTTATTATTATTATTATTATTATTAATATTATTATTATTATTTCGAGAAAAGAAAAGAAAACAATTATAATAAATAATCTGTGAATTGGCATTTGAAAAAAACAAAAAGAAAAAAGGTGAGAAACCGAAAACCGCTCCATCACAATTATAAACTAAAATGATTACAATAAAAAAAAAAAAAAAACCTGGAAAATTTTGTAAAAGAAAATTTAATTGTTATCTTATGTAATCATTTTTCTTTTCTTTTCTCGTTGCACTTTTATTACATTATTATTATTCTCTTATCATATCATCGTTATCAATACGAATTTTTCATTATCATTTTCTTTAAGGGATTCGTCGTTCTCACTCCTTAAAAAACGTTTCGGAAAAACGGGAAAATTATTTTTTTTTGTATATTTTCATCGTCGACGTAAAGATGAAGAGAGAGAGGGGGAAAGAGAGAGAGAGAGAGAGAGAGAGGAAAGAATAAAAAAAAATTTTTTATTTAAAAAGTCATAATTCAGGTGAAAGTTAAAAATTTTTTTTTTATCGCGGTTAAATGTCATAAGGTGACAAATTAATATTAATAATACTCTTATTATTATCATCATCATCAATATTATTATTATTATTAACGATAATTTTCCCCTCTTAATGTGTAATCAATCGTAGTAATAAAAAAAAATTAAGTGCAAAATCATGCGTTTGAAATATGCGTAATTAAAAAAAAAAAAAAAAAGGAAAAAATTTTTTATTCGAAAGTTATAACGATAATTTTAAAAATCAATAAAACCGAATAAAAAAAAAATGGGGACCGATACCGACAAATTTATTTTAATCTAACAAACGACAAACAAAACAAACACACAAAAAAAATTTTCGATGAATTTGTGTACCTGTAACGAAACAATTAATTAAGAAAATTTGAATAAAAACAAACAAAACAAACGAAACAATGACTTGAACATGTTATATGAGGTCAAGGGATTTATGTGTGACGTAATAAAATGGCGACGTCAACATCATCAAAGGAAAATAACAAATCAATGGTGCCAACATAAATTTTTTTCATGTCGAAAACAAAATGGCACTTAGGATTATTAGAACGCATAATTAATTAATTTTTAATTGATTTTAGGTGAAAAACATTTTGTAAACTTTTTTTTCGTTTAAATAATAATAGTAATAATAATAATAATAATAATAATAATAATAATAATAATAGTAATAGTTAGTATTCTTAGAAAATATAAAAAAAAGGTGCTAAAACAGCTACAATAAAAAAAAAAAAAAATTTTCATTTTTGTATAAAACGTGCGAATAATAATTACGCGGCGAAATTTTTTTTTTTTTATTTTATTTTTCTCATGATAAATAATCACGAAAAAATTCACAAAAAAAACTAATAATAATAATGATAATGATAATAATAATAAACCTTCAAAAAAAAAGAAAAAGAATCGGAAAAAACAAAATAATAATGATAATATATATTTATATGTATATTTATAATTTTATCGCCGTGATGAAATAAACAACGGCGGTACCGTCGGTTGATAGGTACCGTCCGTGGGTACCGTCGGTAGGTACCGCCGATCGGTACCGGCGGTTATTTATATATTTACGGCGAATCTTTGATTTACACGATTGTCATTTGATTTAAAAAAGAACCCGGAACACGATTATTGAGTTCTTTCTTTGACGGAAGGTGAAAACAATTCGTCTCATGAGAAAGAAGAAAAAATAATAATAATAATTTACCCTCGTAAAAAAAAAAAAAAACGACATTTTTTTCTATTTACACGTTCGAAAAAAAAAAATTTTTTTTTACGACTTTTTATTAATAATAATAATAATAATAATAATAATAATAATAATAATAATAATAATAATAATAATAATAAAAGAGACAATCATTATTTTCACGATTCAGATTATTATCATATTAAAAAAAAAAAAAATTATTTGATTGTTTCAAGTTTTTTTTTTTTTTTTTATTTTGGACGTTTTTTAAAAAGTCCCCCACGTAAATATGATCACGAAAATTTGTTTTTTTTTTTTTTTTTGAAATCCTTATTACATATAAAAAACGTGCCATGCCTAAATTAGTAAAGTGCATAAGGTCTCTTTTTCTCTCCTTTTAATATTAGTCTCTCTCTCTCTCTCCATAATAATTTTTTTGTTTTAACTGGACTTGGCGTGCATCAATAAGAAAAATTTTCTTTTTGTCAATTTTTTTATGTAGTACCCGTAAATATTTTGTACGAAACAACCACACGACAAACAATCCCCAACGTTTGTTTATCCTTAACAACAAAAAAGTGTAAAAACGCGACAGCAATAACAACGACAACAACAACCGAAAAAAAAATCAACATTTTTCTCAAAAGAATTTTCACGAAAATAAAATGACCTTGAGTCCTTATGTTTAACAAACGTACAAATAGCTTTTTTTAAAACGTTTTTTTTATAGCGCACTACTACGAAAAGGGTAAATTAATTAAACGTTTACAAGTTTAAAAAAAAAAAAAACAAAATGGCGCTCGATAATTTAAATCAGATTTTATTTTTCGTTTGTGTTGGAGTTGTTGTTAAAAAAAAAAATTTTTCTTCTGCTATAAAAAATTATTTTAAAACGAACGTATATACATATACGTGTATTAATAAATAAATAAATAATCAAACTTAACGTTTTTCATTTGATCTTTTCATTATGTCTATGACTTGCATATTTTTTTTTTCTTTTCGTATTTACAATTTTCTCTCTCTCTCTCACACTCTCTCACTCTGTCTCATCTTTAGCAGAAGACATTTCGAAAGTTTAAATGTGAAAAAAAAAAGAAAATTCATATAGTTTATAGGATTTCTACGGTTAAATATAAATTTAAAACGATTGAATTATTAACGCGTTTTTCGCATTTAATATTATTATTATTATTATTATTACGATTACGTCGATATTTTGCATTTTATTGCGTTTGTTGTTTGTATTTACAATACAGTACGTAGTGTTTCGTAGTAGTTAATAATATTAATAATAACTTTCACTAATTAAAATAAATTTTTTTTTTTACCGAAACAACAAAAACCGAAAAAAAAATTCGTTTTCGTATTTTGTCGTGGCATTAGTCGCGAATTTTCTCAGTAATATTACAATACCTTTTATTTAATAATTTTTTAAATGACGTCACAAACGTTTTATTTTTATCTATGATTATTATAAAATAATTAAAAAATTGTTTTACAAAAAAAAAAAAAGGTAAAAATGAATAAGTACCTATTTAGAATCCAAAGTACCTGAAAATTTACTTACATTAGCAGAAGATAAAAATTGCAATGCCGCAATTACAATTAATTACAAAAAAACTTGATTTGACGTTTATTTATTTGTAATTTTCATTTATTTAATTGATAGTCGTCGTGGTATCACTTCCAGGTAGATCACCCTCCAGGGTTTTTTAAATTTTAAAACCTGTTTTTAATGTAAAAATCTTCTTATTGTTTAATAATAATAATAATAGATTAGGAAGAGAAAAAAAATGATTTAACTGGAACACACCCTCACGCGTTTGCGATGGAGGGAGGAGACATTTGGGAGTTTCAGGTATGGCGGTCGAATTTTATTTATACATATAAGTAAATTTCCCACGGTGTCATTTTCCTTTCGGTTTCCTTCATATATATACCCCTTAAAAATACAACATTTTATTATTGTCATCTTTTTATTATTATTATCATCATCATAATAATCACGTGAACGATACCCTTTTTCGGGGGGGGAGGGAGAGGGAAATTTATTTATATGAAATAAAATTAGTTTATTGGTTTATTACTTAAAAAATTTTTTTTTTTTTGTCAAATGAAATCTTTTTTTTTTTAAAAAGGGACAATGTGGCGCCTCGTGGATTTAACAAAAAGAAAAGAGAAAATTTTTTTCTATTCCCACGTTTTTTTTTCGGTATTGTCGACGTCATCGCCGTGTCATTCTAGTTTAATTTTGCTAATTTTTTTCACGTTTTATTTATTTATTTATTACCGTCGTTATTATCATCATCATCATCGTCGTCGTCGCTATCGTTTTATTATCATTATCATCATCATCATTATTCGTCGTGGTTGTAGTTGTTACGTCGTTCATATCCGTTTCGTCTAGACAAATGATATTAATTATAAAAAAAAATGGGTAAAAAGAAATTTTAAAAATATTTCTTCTTAACTTTGTTCTTTTGTTTGTTTGTTATAAAGAAATTGATGACGTAAGAGATCCGATTTATATTATTATTATTATATTAATAAATAAATTACAAATTTATCATCGATATTAAATAATAATAATAATATTAATAATAATAGTAAAGGATACAATGAATGAACGTTTCCGTTTGTTTTAAGTGAAAAAAAAAATTGTTTGAATGTCGTGGGTGGTCGTTTGCCGTCGGCGGCATTTGCGGTTGTTGTACAAATAAATTTTTATTAATCTTAAAAACATTACTGGTTTTTAAATTGCCGAACGCCTGTTTGTTGGTTGTTGTTGTTTTTATCATCATCATAATAATAATAATAATCATCATCATCGACATCGTTTTTTTTTTTTTTTTTGCACACGACAACACCACACTTTTTTCCACACTCCTTGTTTTCCGCGGTGTCTTTTTTGTTTGTTTGTTTGTACGCCTCGAGCCGATCATCATGATACCTCACGAATCGTAACACGAGTACGTTACAAACGTTTATTCTCATCGTGATGATAATAATAATAATAATAAATACAAGTCGGAAATGAATTTTTTTTATTCGATATCGATATCGATGATAATCTGGGATTTTCTTTAAAAACCGGGATCGTTTTTAAAATAATATTATTATTATTATTATTATTATTATTATTATTATTATTATTATTATTATTAATATTTCACAAACACGCACCCCTTCCCCTTTCGTCCTTACCCCTCTCCCTACCCCTCCCTTTCAGATCGGCGTTAATTTAAATTTTTAACCGTACGAAAATATTTTTTTTTTTTTTAAAAAAATCAGTGTGACCAACCTATTACAAACCATTTACGGATAACATAAACGGTTGTAAAAGTTAATAAAAAAAAAAAATTAATATTTTATTATCTCGATAAGACAAGTTTTTTTTTTTTTATTTAATCGTATTTAAAAACTATTTTAGAATCGATTAATCGATCGTCCTTGGTAAATCGATAAACGGTAAAATTTAAATGACATTTACACCTGACTCTTTTCTGAACACATCTTGCGATGACCCAATGAATAATTTTTTTTTCCTTTTATTTATTTCGATTTATTAAATGGTAACTATCATGGCGGAGGATTATAAAAAAAAAAAAAAAAAAAAAAAGAAATTTATTTTATTGTCAGAAACTGCCTGAGATTAACTTTTTTTTTTTTTTCGGTCATGTGATGATAACTTATGCGAGAAGGTATATAATGACCGTTTTCAAGGATTTTATTATATACCTTTAAGGGGTGGTCGATAATATTCATCCGTTACTTTTATATCCACCACATATTTGTGTGAAGAAGAAGAAGAAAAAGTGTTAACGTTTCCAAGAGATCGATATTTTTATTTATAAATAATAGTAATTTAAAAAAAAAAAAATTTTTATTTATTAATAATTTTCCTTCTTTTTCTTCTTCTTCTTTTCGCTATTATTATTATTATTATTATTATTGTTATTTCGTTAAATGTAGTTTTCACGTATGATTGAATTACGAGCGGAAGGGATTCGGGGAGGGAGGGGGAAGAAAAAACTAAAAAAAAAAATGTGTGTTCTGCTAGCGAAATTACAAGGTTATAACAAATGAATAATTTCCAATCATTTTTTATAATTTTAAAAAAATAAAAATATTTCCGGGGGGAGGGGGATCCTCCTCCCCCTCAAAAATTTTGAGGGGGGGATTCCCCTCCCTCTCTCTCAAAACGTAAATTTTTTTTTTTTAATATGAGAATTTGATAAATAAATAAAAATTTTTGTTTTTTTTTTACCGATCGATAAAATCGATATGAGATCGATTTATTCATGAATCGAAAAAATGATTGATAGAATGTTCTCGAAATAAATCGAAATCGATTTAAAAAATCGTATCAAATTTGTTGTTTTGATTTGATTTGAATGAATCGTGAATAAAATTGTTGATGTTTTTGCTCTTTTTTTTCCCTCATCATTTTTTTTTTTTTTGGGGGAGGGAGGGGGGTTTATTTGCCGCCAAAAAAATATTACCGTTATAATTAAAAAGTAATAAAATAAATAAATAAATTACTCGAGTTTTTTTTTTTTTTGGTTTTCATTACCGTAATAAAAAAATAAAAAACTTTTTCGAATGATTTTTCGAGTCGTTTTTGCTATTTTAATGTTTATTAAAAGGAAAAAAAATATTTTCATCTTTGAAATTAACGTGGAAGAAGAATGAAAGGAGAGAGGGGGGAGGGGGTGTGTGTGTGTGTGCGGAAGAAAGAAAGTGAAGAGAATTCTAAAAAAAATATATATTTTTTTTAAAGAAATTAATTGGCGTTTTTTTTCCTCATCTTCTCGTTCTCGGTGCTTCTCACGTGCCCATCCTTATTTTATTTTCTTACTCTATGGATTTATCACTGTTAACAAAAACTTTATAATTAATACAACCACGATGTGTGATGATGATGATGATGATGCATCGTTCGTTCCGATAAAAATTCTTTTTTTTTTTTCGCACACAATTATATAATAATAATGGAAATAAAAAAAAAAAAAGATGGCGACTACGACTACGATCGACATACATTTTCTTTTTTTTTTTAAATTAACGTCGGTAAAATTTGACGGTTAAAAAACTAAATTTCACAAAATAACGATTTCTTTTTGTTGTTGTCCTCTTCTTCTGGAATGATACTTTTTTTTTTCTCTTCTCCAGCGGTGTCAATTCTCAGGTTCTTCCTTCTTTATATATTAAATCCCATCGTAATTATACCCTCGGGTTAGTTTCAATAACTATTATTTCTACCGTTAGTTTCTTTTTTTTATTGTGACTCTTTTCTTTTTTTATTTCATTAATAATAATAATAATTTTGCAATTTTATTCGACGGTTAAAAATCCTCCTCCTCTCCTCCACCTCTCTTCCAAAAAAAAATAAAAAAATTCAAGTCTCCAAATGACTTTTCCCTCGCGAATTTTAATTTTTTTCTTTTATTATTATTATTATTATTATTTTAACAAATTTTAATCGTAACGATAATAATAATAATAGCTATGTTAAAACGTGTGATAGAAGTGGGAGGGGGGGAAATGTTACAGTGAGGATAACCTGATAAATTACGCGATGTTTGACCTTTATGGTAAAACTACTGTAAAATTGTAACAAAAGTTCCTGTTTGTATTTTTCCAAATACTTCTCCTCCCCCTTTCC
>NW_002987820.1:365373-374381 GCF_000006295.1 Pediculus humanus corporis
TCTCTCTCTCTCTCTTTAATATTTTTACGTCGTGAAAATAAAGATGGAAAAAATTTTTTTTTTTAAATTTTGTTCTCACCTTTCGACTCCCTCACCTCCCCGAAAAAAAAAAAAAAAATTACAGACGTAAAGACAATAAATTATTTTACTTAACGACAACCAACAAAAATAAAATTTACGACCAATTAAACGCTTCTTCTTCTTCTTATATTTTCGGTTGTTTTTTTTAAAATGAAAACCTCCCCGCTCCCCTTCCCCCCAAAAAAAACTTTCTCGAATCGTTTTAAAAAATGCGTAGGTCGGCCATTTTTTTCTTTTTACTCGCATAACGAAAAAAAAAAACCACTTTTTAAATATTCAAAAAAAATGTCATTTTATTTAACGTCCGCCATTTTTACTCCCGCCGCGAAGAAACCTTTAACCTTTTTTTATTTAAGTTCCGTTTTCTTATTCTATGGTTTTCTTTTTTTATTTACTTTATGACCGTTTTGTCATTTTCCTCATTTGAATTGGAAAACGTAATATTATTAACGCAAGCATTTACGGGGATGAAAATGTTTGAAAGGGGGAATTTTTTCCCAAAAAAAAATTATTATTATTATTATTTTTAAATATGGCGACGATGATGATGATGTTACGATCGACTTTCTTTCTTTAATAAAAAGACAACACATAAAATAAAAAAATAATAAAATCGTGAATCTGGTACGGAAACGAATAAACGCAACAACCATCTCCATTGATTATCACGTGAAGAATAGTAAAAACTAACAGGTACTAGTTTTATTCACTCTCTCTCTCTCTCTCTCTCTTTCTCTCACTCGTACATTCTCTCTCTCTCTCTCTCTCTCACTCGTACACTCCAACCACCTGGTGGGAGTCGTAGGGGTATCCGTATTAGGATCAGGTACAAAACCGGATTATTTCAATGGTGTTCGAGTGAAAGATAACATTTTTTATTATTAGTCTGGTGCCACGACGATTGTATTGACCGCTCTTAGATGAATAGTTTTTCAATAGTTGTACCTTAAATGAAATAATTCTTCATTTACTCGTTTTTTTTTTTTTTTGGTACAATACGAAAATTGCACACCTTTTTTTTTTTATTATTATTATTGTAGTTGTAGTTGTAGTTGTTGTTGTTGATGTTGATGTTGGAGTTTGTGTTCTCGTAAGATAAACAGATTTTTATTATTATTATTATTATTTTATAACGTACTATGGTAAAACTTTTACGGTTACTTTTAAAAATTGTTTTTTCCGTAAGCTAAACGTGAATTAATATTTTTTTTTACAAAGAAGTAGAAATAAAAAATTGATGATGATGATGATATTGGAAATGTTGATTTTTTCATAATAGTGTATAGTGCGTAGTAGGTACTACCTTAACAACTTTTTTTCACTCTCCCCACCCTTTGGGGAGCACAAACATAATATGTTTTAGTTATTATGTGAACCCACAACAAGTGATACATACACGAATGACATGAAATAAAATTAAAAATTTTCTTTTTTTTTTTTTTCTAAATTTTTTTTTTTTTTTTAAAAAAAGTTTTTCGCGTTTTTTTTTTTTTTTTTTGACGCGCGTCTATTGACACTTTAATCGATTGTTATTATTTTGTAACTTTTTAATTTTTGTGACATTTTATTTAAATTTTCCAGTGAAACTTTTCTTTTATGTGTTTCCGTTAAAAACCTGGATAACAATTTTTGGATAATTTTCTTTTAATAAATAAATTACATTTTTTTAAGGTAAATTACATAAATTTTTATTTATTTATTTTTTTTTTGGTTTGCGATGTGCATTTATGTACATAAAAAAAAAAAGTTTATTAACCTTAGCGATAATAATAATAATAATAATAATAATAATAATAATAATAATAGGGTCGTAAAATCGTAAGACGATTTTTTTTTTTTTTTAATATCTGGATGGAAAAATTGAAAAACGATTTATCGTCGTTACTGAGAGGAAGGGGGAGGGGAAATCGGACTTTTAAAATAGGCCCCTTTTAATTTAATCGTTGGTAATAATGATAATAATTGGAAAACTCTTACGAAAAAAAAATTTTCCCAAAGCAAAGAGGCTGGAGAAAAAAGAAAATCACGTTTGTTACTTTTTAATTAAACGATGGTATTAATAATTAACGCGAAAAAATACAAATGCAAGGATTATTATTATTATTATTATTATTATTATTATTATTTTTTAATTACCGGTAATAATTTTTTTCTAACAAATGTTATTACAAAGTAAATCGTCGAATCAGGTAGAACAACGTAGTAGTAAGTCGAATGAGAAAAAAAATTGACGGTTAATTAAAAAAAGGAAGAAAGATAGAAAACGTTTTAATAATTATTTATTTATTTATTTAAAAAATTACAAAATGGACTACAACGAAGACGATGATAATGTTGATGATGATGATGATGAAACGTTTTAAATTTTTTTTTTGAATTTTTGTAATCCGTGTAATTATTTTTGTAAGCGTACACAATGATTAATTGATTGTGATGACGAGAAATGGTCGCGCGTGTGCGTGTGCGTGTGTGTAATGCGAAAATTACAAATGTTTTACTATTCACTACAATTAATTTAGAAAAAAAATTACCGTTACGATATTTTTTTTTTTGATTGATTGATTGTAGTGTGTAAGAGAAAGAAAAATTTTGTCGACGTTTTTCCGAGTCGTTGCGATTTTGACGAAATCAAATTTTTTTTTTTTGCGACAAAAATTTTATAATTTTTTAGTGACGTCACTATCGATGTGAAAATAAAAATTAATGATAATGATAATTTTTTTTTAAATAGAAATCCGAAGAATAAATAATAATAATAAAATTTTACCGGGGTAATTTTTATTTGTTACATTGTAGTAAAAAAAAAACCGATTACTTTTTCTTTTTTTTTGTCATCGCATCTTGAAATAAAAATTACATTTTCATCATCATTATTATCATCGTTTAATGCTGCCCTAGTACAAGTGACCCGAATATTTATTATTATTATTATTATTATTATTAAGACGAGAGTTCGGTGAAAATTTATTCGGTAAAAATAAAAATAAATTTTACATTAGTTATAACAACGATCGACCGACCACGATTTTATTTAATTTATTATTATTATTATTATTTAAAAGCGTTCAAATTGATTTAATGTATATTTTGTTTGTAATACCCCCCTTTTACCACCGCCCTACCCCCTCTCTATCGAAATCAAATAATTATTCCAACCCTTCGAAATTTCGTGATTTATTTTTTACGCTCACTTTACTCCAACGATTGATTGCATTTTTAATCGAATTCTAATTACACGTTTTCTACAACCACTACCACCTACCCTCCCGCCGTATTAAATTTGGCAACCTTTGTGGGGGGGAGGGAAAGGGGAAGGGGGTGCCTTTTAATTTTACATTCTCTCAATTTAAATATAGTAATCGCTTTATAAAAAATTTTGAACGTTTACATCATCGTTTCGATTCACGACAAAATGATTAAATTATTATTATTATTATTACTATTAATAATAATAATGATAATAATTTTCCACATCAATCAAAATTGTCGTGTCGTATGGCATTTAAAAAAAAAAAAAAAACAAACGAAAGAACAACAACAACAACAACCGACATACGACGACGTAATTTCCTACGCAATCCCAACTAAGTAAGTAATTTTTATGAAAATTTTTTTTTTTTTTCTTCACTTGCGTAAAAATCGTAACCGATTGCGTTTCGTGCGTGTCAAGCAATGATAATAATAATAATAATAATGATAATCCGCGGGATTTCAATTTTTTTTTCGGGATGTAAAAGAACGACGACGACAACAACCCCATCCGTCAAACATCATCCTTGACCCAATTAATTAAAACAAACGGGAGAGAGAGGGGGAAATAGGAAGGGAGAGGGGAAGAGGAAAAAAAGGGGAAAAGGGAAGGGGAGGTGATACACCAGACCGATTTTATTCTCTCATCCATGAAGGCCGTGCTCGTTTAGACGGTTCAATGATTTTGCCACACAAACAACAAAAAATTCACGCGTTTTTATAAATATTCGACATAATGTTTTAAACGCGCCTAAAAAATTTCATCATCATTATTATTATTATTATTATTATTATTATTATTATTATTATTTTCGTCACCGAAAAAAAAATGATTTTAAAACGGTTTTTTATTACTACGTTTCCATTCAAAAAAAAAAAACATAAAAACCAATTAAACCCGTACCTGTGCGGTGGCTTCTTCTTCATTTAATCCTTTAATCATAGGCCAAAAAAAACCGGAAACCTGTTCGTTATTATCATTATCATCTCTCTCTCTCTCTCTCTCTTAACCAAAATTTTTTTTTTACTTTTCCACCATAATCTTTACTAAGAATATAATAAATTTGAGATTTTTGTCATTATCTCTTATCAAAATTTCAGGTACCACTACTGCCACTACTCCGAAAGGTCTCCTTGCGAAAGGGTTGTTAATTATTTAAAAACCGTATTATTATTATTATCATTTTAGGTATAGGATGATGACTAACGTTCGAATACGGTAACGGAGCGTAAAGAATTTTTAAAAAATTAATAACCATTAATTATTTATTGTTTTATTTTTTTTTTATTTTACTTTTGTAATTTATTACAACAAATTATTAAGTAATTATTATTTTAATATTCATTTTTTTTTTCTTTTTGACCTTAAAAAAAAAAAACAATGATGATGATAATGATGATAATGATAATGATAATATATTTTTACTCTCTTTCGCACGGAGATTTTACAATATTTACTAAAAAAAAAAAAAAAAAGCAAAAACAATAAGAAAACTACAATTGTAATTTCATCATTTATTACTTAATTTATTTATTTATATATATAATAATTACGTCATTGTGTAATAAATGATAATAATAATAATATTAATTGTTTGTTGTTGTTTGATGTGGGTTAGTTTTTTTTTTTTTTTTTTTTACGAAAACGAATTTTTTTTTTTTTTTTTTCCTGTTAAATGGAAAAACAAACGATTGTTGGCAACAATAAAAAGTTGTTGTTGTTGTTGTTTTGGCCTTTGAATTATTAAAATCAAGGTTGAATATTTTTTTTTTTTTTAGTACCTGAGAGAAAAAAAAAAAAATTAAAATAATAGAAAAAAAAAAAATTACAATAAAATGTAAAAAAAAGAGCGTTGATGATTTGCGATAAATTAAAATATATAAAAAATTGTTTGTTGTTGTCGTTGTTGTTGGCGGTGGTGATGGTGGTGTGGGTGGTGGTGATGGCGGGGGTGTCGATTTGTTTTGATTTTTTATTATTATCGGAGAGATTTAAAATTATTATTAATTGCGATAGTTTTTATTTTTTTAAAGGCGTGTGAATTTTATAATAAATTTTCGATTTACAAACAACCAACAAACGCGTAAATTGCAATTTGTAAACTGAAACAACCAACAAACGAGTACCCGCAAAACGAACCTCACAAAAATAAAAAAAAAAATTACGCAAGTTTTTTTTTTTTAAAGAAAATTACAACAATCGAGTGAATTTTAAGGAAAAGCTCGCGTACCTGAATGAAAGGAAAATTGAAATGATGACGCGTTAAAAAATAAAAAAAAATTACGCGCGCGTTTGTACGCGTTTGTACGCATTCGATTATTTATATATTAAAAACGCAATTTTATTTCTCGCTCTTTTAAACTCTTTCATCTCTCTCTCTCTCTCTCTCTCTCTCTCTCTCTCTCTCTCTCTCTCTCTCTCTCTCTCTCTATCTCTTTCTCTCTCTTTTTCTTCACACACACTAGAATTACGCGAATAAATTTTTTTTTAAATAATAATAATAATAATTACGCAATATTAAAAACGCGCGTGTGAAAAGTAAAAAAAAAATGTCTTCTTTTAAAAAAAATAATTGAAAACAATTGTTAAAGCATGCGTAACGGTTATTTTTTATTATTATTATTATTATTATTCAAGGTAAACGAAAAAAAAAAAATTTAAAAAATTATTTAGAGTAAAACGACAACAACAACAACAATTTTTTTTTTTTTTTTTAGGAAATGAGGATTTCCACTTTTTTGTTTGTTTGTTGTTGTTGTTGTGTCTGTTTTCGAATATAAATTTAATTCTCGATCGTTTGTAAACGATTGTTTGTGGATTAAAAAAATCCGAATCGAATAAACGTCAAATTCCCGCATCGATGACGTCATTACCAAAAAAACGTTTTTTGTTTACGAGGGTAAAAAAACAATTTCGTTCATTTTTTTTGTTTTGTCCAACCCAAATATTATTATTATTATTATTATTAAACAAAAGAATATAAACAAATTTACACCTTTTCCGGTTTTTTTTAATAAAAATTTTTCGTTCTGCTACTTTGATTCGTTGACCAAAATCGATTTCGAATCGATAAAAACAAAAAAACAAATTTTTTCGTTCCACTACCATTATTATTATTACGGTAATAATTATTAATGTAATTATTTTCATTCTGCACAACGATTATTATTTATTGCAATACTTAGTAATTAAATTAATAACGGTAATTATTTCACTATCATTATTATTAATTTTTTTGGGAGGGGGGAATCACGTTTCGAAAACAAACAAAAAAATGTCGCCGATAAAAAAAAATTTAAAATAATCGGGAGGAAAGAGGGGTAAGGTTAGAAAAGGTGATGATCGTATAAATACTATTATTATATTTCAAACGTATAATTAAAAAAAAAAACAAATTTTTTTTTTGTACGAACCATCCGCCATTTTAAAAAACGTTACATTTCAAGGTCGTTAATTAATTTTTTTTTTTTTTTTTTTAAATTTCTCTCGTATTTATTTATTAAAATCGATTTTTATCGATCTCAAAAATAAATTTCGAGTGTACGTATTGAAAAATAAAAATGGCGGATATAAAAAAAAATTGAACCGTTTCCGGATTTAAAAACGGAAACGGAAACGAAGAAAAAAAAAAATTTCGTGTGTCATGTGTGGCAAATTAAAAAATTTTTTTTTCTCCTTCCCCTTCCCCCTCCCTCGAACATATTACTCTGAGGTCGATTAATAATTTATTATTATTATTATTATTAATTAATAAAACTTTTATGGTTATCATTATTATTATTATTATGGTATTCATGAATGAGAGATTAACATAGCGTAAAAAAATGAAAAAATAAATTTTTTTTCCTTTTTTTTTTTTACGCGCGCGTTATAAATAATTATAGTTTAATTACTTTTTAAATTTTAATATTTATAGCACTTCTTTTCATTTTAATTAGGAAATAATCATTATCAATTTATAATATATAGCGCTATAAATTTTTCTTTAAAAAAAAAAAAAAAAAACATACTACGTGCAATGGGTAATAAAATGTTATATTTATTACTTATTATTAAGAAGAAGAAGAAGCGGCGTAATGAAAAATCAAGGCGACGAAAATAATAATAATAATAATAATAATAATAATAATAATGATGATGATGATGATGATGATTATAATTAATTAATTATTTTATTACGTTCGTCAAAAATCAAATAAAATATTATTAATAATCGATATACGATTAGTATTTATTTATTATACCCTCATATCATTCTTATTTATAAATATGCGGGTGAACGATTTGGCAAACGCGCACGGGGGGGGAGAAAGAAATTAATTACTATTAAAAAAAAAAAAATTTATAATTTTTTTTTTTTTATAGCGCGTGATTTATTTATTACGTAATTAATTATATTTACTCGATAATAAATAAATTATTTATCCGTTACGTAATTTTTTAATAATAATAATAATAATAATGATAATAATAATAATTAATGGATAAAAATTTGGACGAATTTATTTTATTTTTGCTTCTTATTTCGATATAAATAAGAATTATTATTATTATTATTATTAAAAAAATTCCTGATCGTCTTCTTCTGCTAATCTCATGTAGATACTATTATTGATTCCACGTCGTTTGTAAAAATAATAATAATAATAATAATAATAATAATAATAATAATAATAATAATAATAATAATAAAACGTTTTAAAACAGGTTATCGATATTTATTGATTGTTATTGATTGTTTACAGTTACATTTTTTTAATTTAAAATTTCTCGTGTGTGTGTGTATGTCTACCCCCGCTTCCCTCTCCCCTCCCCTCTCTTCTTCCCCGTAATCTTTTCGGATGATGATGATTCGATACGGTGTTCGTCGTAACGATAATGATAATTATCTACGGTGTATTACACCTGATGTAAAACGTTGTAAAAAAAATTTTTTTTTTACGTAATGATAAAATTTTTGTCTCCGACTACTACTACTACGGAGAGAAGTGAAAGAAAGAAGATTCAATGACGTGGAAAAAGGCAAAAAAAAAAAAAAACCAAAGTCGTGGTTAAAGAAAAGGCGTGGAGTAATAAAAAAAAAAAAAAAAAAATTACGAAATCCAGCGTTTGAATAAAAAATTATTAATAATAATGAGGTGATGGTTGGTTGGTCGGTTGGTTGTTTTTACGAAAATAATTTTTTTTTTTTTAATCCGAAGAGGTCAAAGGGCATCATCGGGCGGTCATTTAATAAAAAATTAAAATTTACCCACGTTCGTGTAAAAATTTAAACTCTAAAAAGAGAGAGAGAAAAACGTTTGAATTTATCCCATCATTTTAATTAATCCCGTTTAATTATTAAATTTTTTTTTTTTATTAATTACCCGTAATAATAATAATAATAATAATATCTACGATGATGATGATAATAATAAATTTAATTCATAACGACGATTTTACTTTCGTTACGAAACAAACAAACAAACCAACCAAAAAAAAACATAATCTAGTATTGACTAACTGTCATTAAAAACGAATTTAAAAAAATTTATGCAACATGACGAATGACTTAAGTTGGCAACATTGAAACTATTACAACAAAAACTTAATAATAATAATAATGATAATAAATACGAAAAAATTTTAAACACGTTCAAATAAAATAGTCAAGTAACGAAAAAAAAAAGGGAGGAAA
>NW_002987820.1:374401-426901 GCF_000006295.1 Pediculus humanus corporis
CGTTAATAAAATTCGATTAATTAATACTTTTATTTATTTATTTAAATTTTGTGTGTTTTGAGACATTCGCGTGTCTTCTTCTTTTTTTATTTTGTCGCAACTTTGTATCCAGTTGACATTTAACCGTCCAACGGTCCAGTTATTTTTATTTTTATGTAATAAAAACAAAAAAATAATTTATATGGGTTAAGGACGTTTAAAAGACGTTGAAATATTATCATCATTATTATTACTTTTTTGTTTTTTTTTTTTTTTTTTTAAATTTGTCAAAAATAATAATAATAATATTAATAATGATGAAAGTGAGTCATCAATGAAAATTTACCAGGCGTGAGGAGGAGAAGAAAAAGAAAAAAAATCACCGAAACGTAATTACGTCGTGTAATTTTCTTTTCTTCTTTTTGCAAAAACGTGGAATTAGAAAACAGAAAAATAAGAGGAAGAGATAAAAACATAAATATTTATTCGGATTAAAAAAAAAAAGAAGAAAAATTCAGTTCGAAGGATTATTATTTGATTTGTAACGACGATGATGCCATCATCCAAAAAAAAAAAAAAAAATTTTATATTATCGATTTCATAACTAAAAAATATATTATTATTATTATTATTATTATTATTATTATTATTATTATTATTATTATTATTATTTTTACATAAAATTTTATTAATATCAGTTAGTAGTTATTAACTTGTTTATAAAAAAAAAAAAAAATTTTTTCCAATAAATTTTTCATTAATAAAATTTTAATTTTATCGATACGTATTAAATAATACTAATAATAATATTAAAAATTTCGCTTCCGATTTGTTTTTTTAATGCGTTAAATAATAATAATAATAATTATAATATATAAAAAAAATTAACAACGAATATATTATTATTATTATTATTTGTTATAGAATTCGTTCGAACGTTAAATTATCTATTTAACCTTAATATTTTTTTATTACTTAACATAATTTTTTTTGTATATATTGATTATGTAAATAAAATTTTTATTAATTAATTAATTAATAATAATAATAATAATAATAATAATAATAATAATAATAATGATAATAATATTAATAATAATGGTTTTTTTAAGTTCAAATTTGTATTTAAAAAAAATTTTCACTTGGGAAAATTCTGTTCAAACACAAGTAAAATCGGCAGAAAATTAAAAAAAAACAAAATGGCTGATTTGAAATTTTTTTTTTAAATTGCGGAAATGAAATCGATACGAAAGGGGGGCGGGGGGAATAACGAAAATATTTATAATAAAAAAATGGCGACGGTAAAAAAAAAACGCGACGGTTAAAAACGCTACCGGAAAATTTTTTAAGGGCTTATTATTATAGAAAAACGATCAAAAGGTTTTTCCTTAAGGAAAAAAAGGGAATGGGAGGGGAGGGGGAAAAGGTTAATGCACTAAAGGGCAAGGTTTTATCATCACGGAACTATTTGGAAGGTGGTGTTGGCATCATTGCCACCGGTACCAAAAATAAAAAGCCTTGAAGGTATTTAAGGAAAGGAAAGGATAACCACTCGAAAAAAAAAAATTTTTTTTAAATGCACAAATAATAATGATAAATCCGGCGTAAAAAAACACCCACCCACCCCCTCCCCGCCCGGGCACAGACACGAAAAAATGACCCAATATTAACATTATGACGTCACAAAATTCCCTTTAACTCCCTTTAAAAAAGGCCCCGTGAAAAAAAATAAAAAATTCGTTACGATTTTTTTTCATTCTTTCAGAAATTTTTTATACGAGTACCGGATCCAGGATGAAATCAAAATTCCATAGAGGGGAGGGGAAGGGGGGAAATTTATATTAAATGATCATTATTATTCGTCTCCATAACGGTATCCCTCGATTTATAATCAATAAAAAAAAGAAAAAAAAGGAAAAAAAAAAATTTTTTTTTTTCATAAACTGGAATCGTCGACATTGTCATTTAATTTATTATTATTATCATCATTAATATTTTTTTTTCATTTGAAATTTCATTGACAACACAAACGCGTACACGCACGCACGCACACACACACAAAAAACGATTTTTTTTTTAAATAACCGAACCGGTTTTTTTTTTTTTTAATAGGTTTTCAGTGCAAAATATTTATTTTAATTAATTGATCAATAAAAAAAATAAAACGATTTAAAAAAAAAAAAAAAAAGTTGTTTGCAAGTTTTCGACATTCATGACACAATCGATTAATCGTTTGGAAAATCTTCTTTTTTTTTTTGGAATTAATAATAATAATGATAATAAAATGAATGTGATAAGAGACGTGTTTTAATGGGATATAAGAAGAAGGACAATTTAATATAAAAAAATTTGGAAATGAAAAACGTTTCAACGAAGAGAGAGAGGGGGGAGGGAAGGGGGGCCACTAGATTAGAGCGACAATAATAATAATAATAATAATGATAATTTAAAGAAGTGCGACTCCCCGAAATATCCCTTTTTTCTTCTCTTTCTTTCTTTCTTTACTCTTTATAAAGTTTTTCGTAAAATTATTTTCATGAAACATTTTTTCCCTTCTTAAATATCATCACGAATATGAATGATGATAATGATAATAATAATAATAATGATAATAATAATTTTAATAAAATGCTTTCACGTAAATTCAATCGAATCGTTTTTTTTCTTTTTTGAAATTCGTGCTTGTAATAATAATAAAAAAAAAAAATAATTTAAGTATTTGAATAAAAAAAAAAAAAGAAAATGTCTGAAAGGTCTTCTTTTTTTTCGTACCTGAAAAATTCAAATTAACGCAATTAAATCCTTTTTTTTTTTTTTTTTTTTGAAATTTTATTTATTCGTTGTATAAAAATATCGAGATTACACACACAGGCACACAAATTATTTATCAAGTTCGTAAAAGGGTCAAAAGGTCGTACGTTTTAAAAATAAAAAAATTTTGTGTTTTTTTTGAAGAGGAGACAGGGGGGGGGTTACGAAAGAGGGGATACTTGAATAAGGAAAAAAAAGAAGAAGAAGAAAATCAATTTTGTGTGTCTCAATAATAATAATATTTGCATATAAAAATTAAAAATCTATGTCACGGTAACGAGAAAGAGAGAGAGAGATAGAGATAGAGAGATGTACCTGTCCTGAATAATAATAATAATAATAAATTCAACATTTTTTTTTTTTATTGACAAATATTCTTGATTATTTAATATTTATTTATAGACAATATTATAGTCTATAACTATTAATTAATACTATTAAAATTTTTTTTACGATTGTTCGGTATGGTTAATAATAATAATAATAATATTCGTATATATTATAACCTTCGGATGAAAAACAAACAAACAAACAAACGAACAAACAAACGTATTATAATAACTCGTACCCGTTCATTTAATAATAAAATCGATTAATTTAATTGTTTATTTAATAATTTTCCGGCTAATTTATTATTATTATTATTATTATTATCGAAAAGATTTTAATGTTTTTTTTACCATCACCACCCTCACCACCACCACCCCCCTCTTCCCCTCCATATCGCGTTATTTATTAACTTAATGATAATAATTTAAAACCAGAATAAGAAGAAGAATTTTGGGTCGCATCTTCTTCTTGTTGTTTGCAAAATATCACAAAGTCATAAATAAAAAAAAAACGACAACAACAACCGCAACAACAAACAACAACAATCCTCGTTGTTAAATAATGATGAACATTAATTTTTTTTTTTTTGGGGGGGAAGGGAATTTTGGCCCCCTTATTAACTGGCTTTTATTTATTTTGTTTTAATTTAATTTTTTTTTTATTCGGGGGGACAGAAGGGAGAAGGGGGAGTAGGGGATGACATCGAATATTATTGATTATTTACCTTACCTGTCATAATCCACACCTTTTATAATTTATTATTATTATTATTACTTTCTGTTACACGTTGGTGGCATTTTTTTTTTTCTTATTAAATATTAATATTAATATCGTTATAGATATATAGAAGCGCGTACATAATTTTTGGCAACGAGTTAAACCGGTTATTTAAATATATATGTATAATAGATACATATATTTAAATAATTACGAAGATGATGATGATGATGATAATGATAATGATGATGATTTTTTTTTAACTCTTAGTTTATTCGAAATGAATTTTTTTACAACATTTAAATCGCGTTAAATATACATAATTAATTATTAAATCGTTACATATATCTTTCCCTTTAAATTATTATTATTATTATCATTATTATTATTATCATTCGAAGAAAAGCATGGGAAAATGAATTTTAATAAAAAAAAATAATAATAATTACGTAATTTATTAACATCGTTAGTCGAGTGATAAAAAAAAAAAAAAATTAAAAAATTAAAATCAGGTTTTTTTAAAATAAATTTTTGAATGACGTATCGGAAAGATTTTTAAAGCTATAAATGCTATATATTTTATAGACTATAAAAAAAATTAGCGATGAGGTATTTGATATGAAATGTGTAATACAAAATTTATAAATTTCACGATAGGAAAAATAAAATTTGAAGAACAAATTTTTTTTCCCTCCATTTTTTTTTTACCGAAAGGAATTTTTTTTTATAGCGCTATATTAAGAACTATAATGATGAAAATAATAATAATAATAATCAGATAGTTCATTAACGAGTGTATCATTTTTTTTTTTTTATCTGACCTCACAAGAGTATAATATAACAAACAACATTTTGTTGTGTTTTTCTACAACATAAAAACAAATCAATGAAAAAAAAAAAAAATAGTTTCCACGTAATCATCATCATCATCATCATCATCATCATCCATCTCGCTATTTATTATTATTATTATTATTATTTTAATACAAATAACGAAGAGAATGTTTGTTATTAAAAAAAAAAAGAAAATTACGTTTTGTTGGATTGATTGTTTTGCGACAGGTGAATTAAAAAAAAAAAATAAGAATAGAAAAATAAATGAGATGATGATGTGTTTCCTACAACAACAAACGCAACAACAACAACCGGACCAAAATTTTAATTAAACTATTTTTTTTTTTTTTAAATTTTATTACGGTAAAAAAAAAAAATTACTTAAGGTAAATAAACAGAGATGATGATGATGATGATGAAAAGTCATCTTGGTAATAATAATAATAATAATGGTAGTTTAACCTTATTTGGTTAAAATATTTTCTATTTTTTTTTTTATCACGAATGCAAAAAATAATTAATTATTATTATTATTTGTTATAAAAAAAAAAAAAATTTTTTTTTTCTTATCATGGAGAAGAAAACAATGGAGATAGAGAGAGAAAAAAAATATAGAGAAAAAAAAAATGTCGAGAAAAGAAAAAAATTTTTTCGGTCGAATCTGTTACGCCATATTAAAAAATAATTAAAATAAAAAATTTATCATCATTGTTATAGTTTAAAATTAAACCGTTGATTTTATAAAACATTCGTTACGCACTTACGCACTTACGCATGCACTCTCACACGGTCGTTATTAAAACAACCGATGATGATGATGAAAATGATGAAATTTCTAACGGGGAATTTTGTCGCACTTTTTACAAATTCCGGATAAGGATTTAATTGGGATTAGCAAAAAAAAACGCGCGAAAATTTTCATTTTAAAAAAATAAAACGTGTACGTTCCGAGGTAAACATCTCTCCTCGTAAAAAAAAATAACATTTAACTTTTTTTTTTTCTTTTAAATTTATTTATGTGAAAGTTATATGAAGAAAATAGGATTCTGGAAAAGATGAAAATAAAAATTAATTATTATTATTATTATTATTATTATCCAGATGAGAATATTTTGTAGGTGTTTATACGAGTTATCGCAGCGGGAGTTATCGTTTTTTTTTTTAAACGAATACTAACTATATTTTTTCTATAATTTATAACTTTTTCTATTTTTTGCTACCTTTTGCTACGAGTACACGCAGACGCACGCCCGCGCACTCACGCACACACACACAAAGTAATTAAAATTAATGATTTAAATAATTACGATTAAAAAAAAAAGGGGGGAAAAGGAAAAAAAATCGTTCAAAAAATTTAACGACGTTTTATCTACCATTATTATTATTATTATTATGGTTCGAACCTGTAGTAAAATTATTATTTATTAAAAAAAAGTCGTTCGTCTGCTGGAAGACGTAAAAAAAAAAAAATTTTTTTTAAAATATATATATAAAATGAAAATTTATTTTTTTAATTAACTTTCACACCCACTAATTTGTTTACGTTTTTTTTTCGATAAAAAAACTCGACCTGGAGAAGAAAAAGAAGAAAAAGAAATTATCATTATTATCAATATCATTATTATTATTTTAGTTTATTAATAGTTTTTTTAAAAAAATTTTAATTCGTCGTCACGATTTCAAGTTTTTTTTCTTTTTGATTTTTTTTTTTCCCCCCCATTTAAAACTTCTTCCCCGTAACGCCTTCGATTATTTTCCAAAATTTACTGATAAGAGATAAGAGTTTTGGACATCTTAATTTAGACTCCAGAACGTTGAAAATTTTTTTTTTGCTCCGGATTATGATACAACACGAACGAAAATTTTCCGCCCGCGTCCCTGAACTTTTATATTTTATCAGCAAGGGCAGACAGGTATCCTTTTTTTTTACCTCTTCTCTCTCTCCCCCTTCTCCCTCTCACTCCCTTATTTATTAGTGACGTGATAGTCACTTCGTACTATCATCAAAACGAACAAACAAAAAAAATTAGTTTTTGACATTTTGTAAAAAGAAAGAAAAAAAACAAAAATGAAATCTTTTTAACTCGTGCACACCATTCATTGTTTGTTGCAAAAAAAAAAATAACGGTTCTTTTTTAACTTAACTTTTTAAATATTAAGTCAATAAACCTTTTAACCTACGCACAAAATAATAATAATGATAATAATATTAACAGTTAAAAAAAAATCATCCTTTTCTTCTGTTGTTATGATAACTTTTTCCAGTTCAATCACCTTAAAATGCGAGAGGGTCAAAAAGGTTTTTTTTTCTTTTTTTTAGCAATAATAAACAAACCTTTTTTTTATCCTTTTGTTATTGTTGTTGTTGTTGCCTTTCTGCTATTTATTTTTTTTTGCAAAATTTCCGTGACCTACAAGGTAATAGTCGTGTGTGTGTCCATCAGTATCTTTTTTCATAAAAAAAAGTAACGGGGTCTCTCACGGGTAGTAATAAATTGATGGACAGATTTCCAAGGGTGACTTTTTTTTTGTTTATTATTATTATTATTAACGGTACCAAAAATTTTTTTTTCTGAATGAAAAGATTTTCGATATTTGTGGGATCCATATTTTTTTTTTTAAATGATCCCGAATGTGAGTTACAGGTGTAACTTTTAAAGTTCCGGATGGTACAATAAATACCCGAGGGGAAAAAAATTAAAAGTTTTTAAAAAAAAAAAATCCAACGAAGGCCATCATCGTGTTGTTGTTGTTGTTGTTTGTTATGTTGTTTTCGTGTGCAAATAACAACGCCCATTTATAGATTCTTCCTTGATTTGTGGTTAACAACTAAGAGAGAGAGAGAGATGAAGCACACACACACACATCAATGATGTTACGTGTCTGACTTCTTTTCCAACTATTATTCTCATCATCATCATCATCATTATTATTATTATTATCGTGACTTATGTGAATTTCTTTTTTTTTATTCTGAGTGATAAAACATGAGGATAAAGTTAAACATAAATTTTCCATTTTCGTGCACACCCACGATTCATTTATTGAGTTCTCTCATTGTTTTATACCCCAAAGGCAACAAAATAAAATGTTTCCACGTTGACCTTTTAAAACTATTTTTTTTTTTACTCTGAATCTGCTCTAAAATGAATTCACGTGGTTCACACGCCATATTTATTTTTTTTTCATTAGCTTTTTATAAAAGTTTTAAAATCTTTCTTTTTAAAAAAAAAAATTAAATCAAACTTCTAAATTTTTCACCATCTTGCAAATCAAACGTGGAAAAAGAGATAAAAATGGCGGGATTATAAAAAAAAAAAATTACACACGTGTTTCGTACTGATTCCACGTGTGCACACACACACACACACGCACACACGCGCTCGGTAAATAATAATAATAATAATAATAATAATAATAATAATAATAATAATAATAATAAAAGAAAGAAAGAAAAGAAAAAAAAATTTTTTTTTTTTCGTGTGTTATTATTAACATTACGAAACGTATTACGTTGAACGAATATTAAATTCATTATTATTATTATTATTATCATTATTATGAGTATTTAAAATTTTTTTTTTTTAAGGATTAAACACGGTTGAGATGAAACGGACAAAAGTCCATCGTAAACAATCCCAACAACAACAATCCCTCTTTTAACCTTCTAGAAAAAACTTATCGGATTCGATTCAGGACATCAAAAACCGGTGGGGGGAGGGGAGTGGGGCAAGTCAAATTTACGGTTTTTTTTTTTTTACAATCGTTTGTTAGTTAGTTAGCACGAGTATTATTATTATTATTGTCTTTTGTGTCGAAAAAAAATTAAACAATAGGAAGGAAGGCCAGTCAGTAGTGGTAGCAGAAAGAAAAACAATTAAAAAAAAAAAAATTTCGCAATTAAAACAAAAAAAAAAAATTTTGTAATACGAAATATTATTATTATTATTATTAAAAAACAAAATGGAAGACGAAAATGAAAAGAAAAAATTATTTGAAATATTCTTCTTCTCATCTCATCTTTAAAACAAAAATTAATTTTCTCTCTCTCTCTCTCTCGTCACGTCAAGGTGAAAATAATTTTTTTTTTTTAATTTTCTTGTTTTTTTTTTTACATACAAGGGTTAGCATAATTCACATCTCGTGTATTATGGATTGTTTATTATTATTATTATTATCATTATCATTATCATTATCATTATTATTACGGGTAATAAATGATACTAATTACGTATGTGCGATACGTAAATATTATTAAAAACTGACCACCAACCAATGTAAAAAATTATTATTAATTTTTTTTTTTTTTAAATTTGTTACGGTGATAAAAAAATCATAACATGTAACCATCGAACCCCCCCCCACTTCCCCCCTCCCCCATCTCTCTCTCTCTCATTTTTCGCTCCGGATTATTACCACTAATTAATTATTTTTCGAGTTAGAGAGAGAGAACATCCATCATTTTATTTTCTTCTGGTTCTTTTTTTTTTTTTGGTTCTATTTTAATTGTTGACGACCTCCAACCGAAAAAAAAAAAAACCATCGGGAAATTCATAGCACGAAAAATCATTTGAACCTGTTCTCCCTAAATAAAAAGCCTAGGGGGAGGGATGGGAGGACGGGGGGAAGGAGAAAGGGATACTTAAAATCGTTAAAGACGTACGAAATACATACAAATCATTTATCATTTTTTCTTTTCGAAATCGTAATACTAAAAAGTATTTAAAAATTTTTTTAAATGACGAATGAAAAATGTTTTTAACGGTAGCAAAAATATTTGCTATGATGATAATGATAATAATAATAATTTGTAAGTGATTGATAATAATAATAATGATAAAAAGTAAAATTTTTCGTTTGTTCTTTCCTAAACAAAACTCAAATATACGCGTCGCTTTTTTTCCTATTATTATTATTATTATTGCGTTTTTTTTCTAATATTAAAAATTAATTATTTTTCCTTTGCTTAACTTATGTAAAATTTAAAAATGTTTATAAAATGATAATAATGATAATAAGATTAATTATAAGAAAAAAAAATTTAATACGAAATAAAGGAGAAAAAAAAAAACTAAAACTATATATAATAATTAAAATGCAATGAAATTTATTTAAATAATTGTTGTTTGTTGTTGTTGTTGTTGTGTTAAATTGTTGTTTGTTGTTGTTGTTGTTGTGTTAAATTGTTGTTTGTTGTTGTTGTTGTGTTAAATTGTTGTTTATTGTGTATGTTTTGTAGTTTAAAATAAAACGTTCGACTTCACCTGATGGCGTTCGCGAAATGAGACGACGCTTTTAAAAAAATTTAAAAATGGCGGATTATTAATGACGATTGGTTTTTTGTTTTTTTTGCGACAACAACGACGACGACGACGCGTTTTTAATTTTTCCACCGTTATCAGACGAGATGATAACAACAATACAAACAACAAAGATTCACATACGCACAATTAGAAAACAAACAAACAAACGAACGAAAAAACTTTTCGATTTTTTTTATTAATAAAATTAATTTTTATTAATCAATTTTTTTTTAAAATAATAATAATAATAATAATTATTATTATTATTATTGATTTAAACTGGAAACTGTTGTTATCATTTATCAACGGATAAATGAATGATAACAAAAAAAAAAAACAAATTCAAGGTTTATTTTTTTTTATTCAAAAATTTTCGAGGAGTAAAAACAAAACAAAAAACGATTATTATTATTATTATTATTATTATCCATTTTTTTTTTTTGCGGATGGTCAACGACGCATGCGTACGCAAATATTATTTATAGTACGTGCGCGTTATTAATGATAATAATAATAATAATAATAATAATAATAATAATAATAAATTTTTGGTTTATGCGGTTTCGTAGTTTTTTTTTTTTTTTTTTTTTTTTTGTTTCAACATTTTATTTTTTCTTTAAACTATCATTTGCATTGTTTCCCCCCCCCCCCCCCCCCCCCTTTTGTTTACAATCACTATTATTATTATTATTAATGTTTAGTATAGTTTTGAAATTGCGTACGAAAAAAAAAATGAGAGAGAGAAAGAGAGAAAAATTTAATAAAAAAGAAGAAGAAAAAAAAAGGCCTCGAGGAAAGATTTAAAATAATAATAATAATAATAATAATAATAATAATAATAATAATAATAATAATAATACGTCTACGGGAGGTAGGGTGAGGGGGAGAGGGCAGGGAGTGGGAAAAGTGATTTATTAAATCAAACCATTTCTAATTTAAAATAATTTGTGGTTTATTCGGCATTTTTCACGAATTTTATTACCATTTGCAATTGGTTTGAGTAATTGGTACCTCTGAGGTACACATCCGAAGAGTACCTGGTGAGGTATCTAACAGGTATGGAAGAAGGTACGAGAAAAAAATCGTCGGAAGTTATTTCTATGAAATTTTACACCACACACACACACGCACATACACCAATTACCGATTTAAAAAATTATTAAAGTAATTTGTTTTTCTTTTTTCTTTCTTTTAAATCCTTTTAAAAAAAAATTTTTTCACGATCGATAAATAAAAAAAAAAAAAATTACAATCGATAAGTTATTATGTGCATATATATACAATTGAAAATTAAAATGCATTCGTCACGTGCGTACGCCATTTTGATTAATGACGTCATACGCGACGGAAGGGAATTTCGTCGCCACTTGTAAATAACGTAAACAAACAAAATTTAATCCTTTAATTTTTTTTTGGAAAATTATTTAACGATATTTTCTCCATCGAAATACGTATAATTATTTGTCTTCTGCTTTTTATTTATTTATATTAATTAAAATTTTACTTGACGACGACATTTTCTATTTTATACGACCGTAATAATAATAATAATTTTAAATAGTCGTCGTTAATAAATTAATGTGGACTTATAAAAAAAATAACGGTGGAAAAATTTAGTTAGTTAGTTAGTTAGTTAGTTTTAGTTAGTTATCGAAATAGTTTTTACCATAATTTTATCTTCTGCTCATTATCAGTTAAAATTAAAACAAGTTTTTTTTTTTTAAATTTTTAATCCTTAATAGTTTTCGATAAAATTTAAAATTAATTACGTAAATAATTTAATACAGTTCTGTTTTTGTTTAAACAATAATTAAAATATTAAAATTTATTTAGCAGACGACAAAAAAACATTTTGAATATCGATTATTGAAATATTCATCATCGCCTTGACCAGTTTTAAAAGGTTTTTTATCGAGTTGGCAGCGGTTTTCTTTCTTTCATATCATTACAAAATCGATATTTCCTTTTTTTTTTTTTTTCATCCTCATCAGTTACAAAAATGATTTCCACACTTGTAAAATTGGTGTCAAATGGTAAACCGCAATATTATTATTATTATTATTTTGACCGGTTAATTACCACCGATAGATTCGATGGTATTATAAAGAAATTTTTCACAATCGTTTTATATGTTTTGCCACAGAAAAAAATAATTTTTTCAAATAAGTTTCCCTTTTTGTACGAAAATTTGGATTTGGAAGACACTCGAAAGGGTTAAGAGAATAAGAGAGAGAGAATGTTTTTATGGATCCCTGAGAAAATGATCAATTTGCAAGAAGTGAGAGAGGAGAGGGAGGAGAGAGGGAGAGAGATAGAGAGAGACCATCACGAGCCGAGAGCGTCGATCTAATTAAACCTTTTGACTTGTTTGATAACTATAATTACTATTTAAAAAAAGGTTGCTTCATCCTGCTATTTTGACCGATATATCATTTCGGCTACCGGAAATGGTGGCTTCTTTAGATGCCCTTAAGGTCTCAGATAATGATGTTGTTAAACCAAAGTTAATGCGTTGTTTTGCGAGAGAGACCTCCACAACCGTTCGTTCGTTCGTTTGATTTTTTTCTTTTTCTGTCTCTCTTTATTCCACGAGATTTAAAAAAATTTATTTTTTCACGTCTTCTGCTTCTTCTTTTTACAAAATGGTGACCGTTTTTATTAGTATTTAAAACGAAAAACGGGAATTTATCAATATTTTTTTTTCTCCCATTTCGTGCACTCTAATCCCACACGTTTTTTATTAATTATTAATAAATAAATAAAATTATTGAATAATAAAAAGTACATAACTATCATCATCATCATCATCATCCTTACATAAAATTTAAAAAATTTCATTAGAAATAATTTTTTTTATTTCAATTTTATCTTATTGTATGTAATATAATTACAACAATAAAAAAAATAAATAAAATTTTAATATCGATTTTATTATTATTATTATCTGTGCGTCGTGAGGTCGAAGAAGAAAAAAAAATTTTATTTTAGTTATTTAAATAATTTTTAATAACACGCGACGTTCCCGATCGATTAATAACAATAATAATAATAATTAATAATTTGAAAAAAAGTGCGTAATTCGGTTAAAAAATAATTGATAAAGTGTGATAAGGGTTTAAAAAAAAAGTAAGTCAATTTATTATTATTATTACTATTATTATTATTAATAATTACGCTACAATTTACAAAACCTCACTACTACAAATTGTAATAAAAAAAAAAAAAAAATTACACGACGAATATCTTCTTCAATAAATTTAAACTTTGTAGAAAAAAAAAAAAGTATAACGAAAAAGGTTTTAGAAAAAAAATGCGTGTGTGTGTAAGAGAGAGATAGATAGATAGAAAAAGTGGTCCAGACGAGAGTGAAAAAAAAAAAAAGTAGATTAGACAATTTTAACAAGTATAAGAATAAAAAAAAAAAAATTCTTCTTTTTTTATTTCGTGGGAAACAAAAAAAAAAAAAAAAAAAAAAGACAACCGAAAAGAATCATTTAAACCCATTAACGTCTCTCACACACACACACACAGGTAAAATAATAATAATAATAATAATAATAGTCATGTGAATTCAAGGACGGTGCAAAAGCATATATATATAAGAGAGAGAAAGAGAGAGAGAAAGGACAGAGTATATTCTTGCAGTGTAATTGAAAAAAATAGGTCTAATATATTTAATAAATTCGGTAGCATAATCTAGTTATCCCACGTTTAAATCATATATAATTACTATTCCATGGTTGAACTCCATCTCACGAACAAAAAACGATCACGACCGAAATAAAAAAAAATAAAAATTTTTTAAATGGTTTTTCATATACGTATATATAAATCTCATACTTCACGATTTACCCTTTGGGGTAAACGGGGGGATCCCCTCAATGAATCTTCTAAATTGTATACGTACGGAAGAATCCACCACCATCACCATCACCAATCGACATGGATTTCTTTAAATTTTTTTGTTTTGTTTTCCTTACAGATGAACCAACAGTGTAAGGTCTGTGGCGAACCAGCTGCTGGATTTCATTTTGGTGCATTTACATGCGAAGGATGTAAAGTAAGTAAAAAGGGGGATGATTACAACCCCCCACCCAACCAACACCCACTCACTCACCCACCGTTTAAAAAATTTTTAATACTTTATTCGGGTAATTTAGGAAAACGTTTGTGTGCGTGCGTGTGTGCGTGAGTGCGTGCGTTGACCTTACGGTACATATATTGTTACAAAATATAATAACATTTTATTTTTATGTTAAGGTTAGGTTCGGTTATGATTTTTCATTCTTTCTTTCTTTCTCATTTTTTTTTTTGGTTGATTTATTGTCAGAAAAATATTTTCCCGACGACGACGACGACAAACGACAAACGACGAAGAGAAAAACCATGAAATAATTCGAAACGGTTTTTTTATATTTCTTTTGCAATTTTTTTTTCACAAACCGCATTTTCTTAAATAATAATAATAATAAATAAAGTAAAAATTACATGGTTCAATATTTTTTTTTAAAAAAAAGGTGGGATTGCTTAATTGCAATGTGCGTTACAAATAATGTTGTTGTTGTTGTTGTTGTCGAAGAAGAAGAAGATGACGATGACGATGATGATGATGATGATGATGATGATGATGATGATGACTATGCGGGTAGTAACAATTGAAAGGCGTGAGCGAATGAGTTTGTGTTTGTGTGTGTTTGTTAAGTTTGTATGCAACAAAAAAAGTAATTTATGACTTCATTTAAAAAAAAAAAAAAAAAAAAAAATTTATGCATGTACGTTTGTTTGTAATATTTTGGCGCGGTTAAAATTGATTTTATTTATTATTATTATTATTATCACGCGTGTATATGAGTACTAACCAGTATTGCCGTAAATAATTAACATAGAGAATTTTTTTTGATATACCTTAAAAAAAAAAAAAATGCGATAAATCAACCGTAAAAAAAAAAAAAATATATATGTTACATAATTAACATACGCAAGACTTTATTATTACACGGGTAGTAAACCGTAGACAATTTTTTTGCGTTTTAGGTAAAAACATAATTTTGTGTTATTATTATTATTATTTAACACCTTTTTTTTCCCTTTGTTTTATCATTATCATCATCATCGTCGCGTACAATTCCTTCCACGTTTGTTATGATATTATTTTAAAAAATTTTCTTTTTGTCGCAAAATATTCCGTTGAAAAATGTTTTGTTGCGTAATTTAAACGCACGCACTCACGCACAATTCTTAAAGAAGAAGAAGAAGAAGCAGAAGGAACTAGTGGATAACGTAATAAGAAAAAAAAAAAACAAATGAATGTAATATACGAGAGACAAGGTTATTATTATTATTTATTTTTTTTTTTTTTAATGCCGGCCTTATTTACACAAGACTAACTACAATGGCCCACTGAACCAAATATTCACACACCGGCTAACTTATTTATTCCGCCACGGTCTTTTGTTGTTTGTTGTTGTTGTTTGTTATCTGATTATGTTTATGGAGAATGTTGCATAATATCTTCAAGTTCATCCTTCTCTTTAACAATTGTGGAAGAATTTTTTGTGCACACACACACATGCTTTATATATATATTATTATCAAATCACCGGTTGTGTGTTGTGCATGCGCGTGCACACGATTTAAAAATGATGATAATAATAATAATAATAATGATGAGAATATTTTTATGCAAATGATATTATTGTATGCGTAATAATTCTATGTCAAGTGCTTATTTTTTTTTTAACAAACAAACAAACAAACATGCAAATATAAAAAATTAAAATTTAGCAAGGTCTTATTGGATTTAAAAATTTTTTTCTTTTACAAAATAAAAAAATTTGGCCAAAAGGTGAGAGAGCGTGGGTGGGGGTGGAAGGGAAGGGAGGGGTACGAATGTACCGTTTGAAAACGCATGTGTGTGTGTGCGTGCATGCGTGTGGCATTTTATACGATAATTTAATTTACACTTAATAAAATAATAAAGAGTAAACACGATGGTAAAAACTTTTTTTCTCTCTCTCTCTCTCTCACCTTTTAAATAATTAAATTAAATTTTTTATTATTAATAATAAAATTTTAAAAGTTTTTTTAAAGTCATTCTTTCGATTGTATAAGAAAATCCGAAGGTGGAATTATTATTATTATTTATAAAAAGGAGGAGGAAGAGGAGGATGATGCAAAAAAAAAAAAAATTTTTTTCTGAAAGGCCATATGAAAGTTTTTTCTTTTAAAATGAAGAAAACTTATGTGGTTCAATTTTTCTTTTCTACGGTTTTCCTTTTTTTTTTTCTAGAAAAATTACAAAATTTTTTTTCAATATATAAAAAAAATTGCGTAAAAATTATTATCATTATTATTATCATTATCATTATTATTATTATTATTTTACCTTGTCTCGTATTTGAAAAATGTTTTTTTTTTTTTGGCGTACGAATCTAATTTTTTTTTCTTTTTTTTTTTAAATTTAAAATATTAAATTTTATTATTATTATTATTAATGTTTTTAACGAATTTAAAAATGGCGGACGTTGTTCATTGTCGATTTAATTTTTTTACCTTTTCCTTTTCTTTTTCCTTTTCCTTTTAACACCTGTGAGACGACGATTACGGTAATAGTAATTTTAAATCTTTTTTTTTTTTAACAAAATTTTTTTTTTTTTTTTCTATGTCAATGACACGACGAAAAAAAAAACTTTTTAGCTAATGACACTTCGTTCGAATTTTTTAATTGTTTTAAAATTAAATTTTTAAAATTAACTTTTTAGTTATTTCCTCCTCATCCTCCTCCTCCCTCTCCTTCCCTTCCTTTCCCGAAAGGTAAATTGTTTTCGAAAAAAAAAAATGTGTAAAGTTCGAGTGATGTCGATTGAAAATTACGTGGGGGAAGGAAAAGGGAGTGGGGGAATGTGAGGAAGTGAAAAAAGCAGACGATTTTTTAAAAAAGTAAATAATAACCCCCCCCCCAAAAAAAAAAATAAAAATTTTTTTGACATGTATAATACCTTATGAACTACTAATTATATACTCTCTTTCTGTTTCTTTTTCTTTCTCACGCACCCTCTCACTCTCTCTCTCTCTCTCTCTCTCTCTCTCTCTCTCTCTCTCTCTCTCTCTCTCTCTCTCTCTCTCTCACACATACACTCTCTCCGAATAATTTTTCAATTCCTCTTCTTTTTTCCCTTTCACTTAAAAAAAAAAAATTATTTAAATTTCACAATAACAACAAAAAAAAGAAAAAAAATTTACAAGTTCACCACCGGCGGCGCCACCACCACCACCACCACCACCAACACCATCACCATCACCATCCTCATCGTCATAATCACCATCACCATCACCATCCTCATCGTCATAATCACCATCACCATCACCATCTTCATAATCATTAAATCTTTTTGTTTACAATGCGGTATTATCCATCACAATCGAACCATGTGAGATTTCATTTTCTTTTCTACGAGATTTCGAAGGTTTCTCCCCCCTCCTCCCCCCCCCGGAAAGTGCATTCAAATTATTGAAGCGACAACACTTTCCACCGCCTCTCTTGTTACCTCCCCTCCCCTCCCCCCGTTTAATTTCTTCGCATTGCTGATCAACGATGTAATATTACTCAATTAATTTTTTTAGGTTCATGTTCGTCAATCACTCTCCGCACTTTCGGGTAATTAATTTTTCTTACGTGTCAAGGTTATTATTATACCATTTCTCAACTGACCTTAGACAAAGTCCTTTTCTTACCGGACGAAATGATGATGATGATGATGACTTTCGGAGGTGTTTTTGTTGATCTTTTTAATTACCCTTTTTTTTTTTTTGTTGGAACCGCGCGTGTGTGTGTTTATAAATAACGCGCGCGTTTTATTAGTGACCTTTAAAAATTAACAAGTGTACACTTTTTTTTTTTTTACACAATTGCTAAATAATTATTCGGTTGTTGCACTGTTGGTTCAATTAGTCAGAAAGAGAGAGAAAGACAAACAACAAACAAACAAACATAAGAAAAGTTTATCTTATCAATCACTTAATGCAAATTTAACAAGGTTTTCTTCTTCTTCTCTCATATTTTTTTTTTTTTTGTTGGGAAAATGAAGAGTAATTAATTTTCATCTTTAATTTGCATCCCTTTTGAAAATGTTACCAACTTAAAAAAAAAATTGTTTTAATGTAAATTATTATTATTATCAAAAGAGAGAGAGAGAGAAATTTATATAAAAAGCGCCCTTTCATTTCATTACTTATTATCAATAATAATTTTAAAAGTTGTTTTTGTTGTTGCTAAAATAAAAAAAAAAAAAACGCAACGTATAATTCACCCGACAATTTATTATTATTATTATTATTAAATTTAACCGTAATTTTCTAACACTAGTCGCGGTTCGTTTTAAAAAGAGAAAAAGACATCATCATCATCGTCATGATCATCATCACGATATTTTTAACATAATTCTAATTATATATAAATACAAACGTAATTTGTATATTGAATTCGCGGTTTGAAAAAAGTTTAATAATAATAATAATTTCTTTGTTAAATTACACAAACGAGAAAATGCAGAAGAAGAAGAAGAAGAAGAAAATCCACTCGAATTTTTTTTTTTTTAAATAATATACGGCCCTGAAAAACGACCATGAGTCCTTTCTTTTCTTTTTTGTAAATTTTTCTAAAATTTTGATTGTTTTTGTTTGTTTGTTTGTTTCAGTCGTTTTTCGGACGTTCCTACAACAATTTAAATTCAATAACGGAATGTAAAAACAATGGAGAATGTATAATAAATAAAAAAAATCGTACGGCATGTAAATCTTGCAGGCTTCGTAAATGTCTTTTGGTCGGTATGTCAAAAAGTGGGTCCAGGTACGGAAGAAGATCGAATTGGTTTAAAATTCATTGTCTTCTGCAAGAACAACAACAAGCAGCCGTGGCACAAATGAAAGGGAAAAATCCATCGACGACGAATCCGTTGGAAAATCCATTACCACTTTTATCACCTCTCGCATTTCCTCATCCGAATTTAGGTAGTTTTTTAAGGCCTAATAATTCATCATCACCATCTGTGAGTTCACCAGATTCCGATACTTCCGAACCAGGATTATGTTCTCCGAGATTGAGAAACGGTGGTGGTGGTGGTGGGGGTGGCGGTGGTATCGGTGGTCCGAATCCTTTTGTAAATAAGGATTTTTACCTTCCGGTACCTTTTCATTCCATGTTTATGCAACCCCCGCCGCCAATGTCGTCGCCATTTTTACTCCCACCGTCTCTTCTTCCTTTTCCCGTACCACCAACGAAACACAACGATTATTCCCAAAGACTCTCACCGCCTGATCACGTTCAAAATGTACATAAAAGAAATTGTTTAACGCCGGAATACGATGAAGAAAATACACGTACCGACAGCCCACCTTCAAGGCAATCGCCGACAAACAACAACAACAACAACGATTATAGTTCCAAATGTATTAATATAAATGATGATAATAGTGATGATAATAGTTTTGGAAAGAACAAGTGTAATAACGATTGTAATAATTTCATCAACAATAATAACAATATCATTATTAATAATAATAATAATAATAATAATAAAGTAAAAAGGGAAAGTGATAAAGAAATGATGATGACGGTTCGTTCGAAAAGGTTTTATTTAGACGCGATTTTAGGTTTGAAAACGTCGTCGGAAAAAAAAATCGAATCCGTCAATGAGAAAAAAATCAATGATGACGTCATCAATAATGATGACGATAATGATGACGAAATAGAAAAATTAACAATAAAACGTTACGATGATGAACAAGACAATCCGATTGATTTGAGCGTTAAAAGTTCAAAATTTAAAAAGGATTTTTTTACTAAAGAAAATAATCGTAGGAAAAAACACGTGGAAGAAGAAGAAGAAGAAGAAGAAAACGTGGTAGAAGAAAAGAAAAAAATTTTTAATAATAATAATCGGGATGATGTTAAACCGATACCGTTGGATTTAACCGTGTGAGAGAAAAAACAAAAAAACCCGCGTAATTTAAAATTTTTTATTTTAACGCATACGCGTGAATACGCGAGGGTGCATCAAAAAGTACGGAAAGAAAATTTTTTTTTTTTTTTAAATTCCTTTTTTATTTAGATAGGTTATTGTAGTATTATTACGTCATCACGAATTTTTATAATAATAAAATATATATATATATTCGATTTAGAGATCTCAATAATATCTCAATTCATCGATTGATTGATTGATTGAATTATATTTTCCGAAAAAACAATTTTATAAACCCATCGAATATGAAATAACGACGATTTTTTTTTCGTTTATTTATTTATTTATTCTCCCCCCCCTTTCTTTCTTCCTCCCTCTCTCCTCCCGCCCACCTCATCAATACAAAAAAAAACCAAACCGGAAATAGTAGTAGTAGTATTCGATTAATTAAATTGCGGAAAAGAAAAAAATGAATTTTTTTAAAACTGTTGTTCGGTTGTTACCTTTTTTTTATTTTTTATTAAAAAAAAATAAACCGACATATTGTTAATAATAATTAGAATAAGAAAATAAAAAAGAAATTTCCCACGGATATTGTCAAACAAACAAAAACAAACAAACAAACAAATAAGAAAAAAAGCAATTTTATTTGTATTTGTTCGTTTGTTTTTATTCACGATTAATAAATATAATTTTATTTAATATTAATAAATAAATAAATAAATTTATTATTATTTTTTTTTAATTTATTCATCAACAAACCTAATCATCATTATCATTATTATTATTATCATTACTATTACTGTCATTTTCGATTTGTAATTATTCAGATTAGTGTTATGCATATTTAAAAACTTTTTTTTTTTTTTTTTTTACAAAATAATGATTATTAAATAGTTTTTCGATTGGTAAACTGTTGTTGCGGTTGTACAAACAAACAAACAAACAATTTTATTTCGTAAGTTTTCTTTTCTAAAAATTTTTACTAGATTGTCAAATGTTTGTCGTAATTTTTAATTTCATTTAAGGATAGATTGTTTACGAAATTAATAATTTTTTTTTTTTTATTGTCGTCGAAGAGAAAATTACGCGCGTTTTTTTTTTTTATTGTTTTTTAACATCCGACAGAAATTTTTCCACGTTAATCAAATTTTGTCAACATTTTATAAGGAAATGTTTTATTATTATTATTATTATCATCAATCGGCGTTCGTGACACGTGAATAAAAATTTTTTAAAATTACACCGACAGCGTTACGTAAATAATAACAATCGACGATTTGATTTCGTAATAATTTTCCATTTTATTTTTTTCTAGCAAATAATAATAATAATAATAAATGACGACAAACTGTTTGTTTAACTGTCAAACGCGTGCGTTTTGTGCGTACTATGGTTTGTTTCATTTTTTTTCTACAAACAGGCATTTACAGAGGAGTGGTAAACCGGGTGTGATTAACAATTACTTGTTATTGTTTTATTATTGATTTTTTTTTCTAAGTGTGACTGACTGAAATTAGAATTCTAAATTTAATTAACAGTTTTTATTATTATTATTATTATTAACAATATAAGTAATTATCAAAAATAACAATTACCTTAATTATCACAAAAAAGTTTATTTTTTTTTAATATATTTTTTTTACTACACGACATGTTTTAAACATTATTTAATATTATTTTAAATAATAATAATATAAATAAATCATTACATATTTTTTTTAAATGGCGACTGCTTCCTCCTCCTCCTCCTCCCCCCCCCTAAAAAAAAACAAAGAAAATTTGGACGAAAGAATTGAAATTTTCGTGACGAAATCAAATCGAACAAACTTGCAAAAAATTATTCGTGTCACGATTCGAAATTTATTTATTATTAAAAAGGATTTATTATAAAAAATACGTCGGATATAAATGGAAAAGGGATAAAAACTAAAATTAAAACTTGTGAAAAATTAACAATATAATCGAAATTTTTCCACCGAATAACTTCCTCCATGTTTTTTCTTTTCCACGACTTTTCCTTTTTGTATTCTCATCAATCGTGGAACGATCGTCGCGAGATTATTTAAAACTAAAATTAAATTTTGTATTTTTTCCTTCATGACCGTAACCGTTTCTAAAACTTTCGGATCTTTCGATAATATAAAATACTGATAAAAACCATCGAAAAGTGTCATTGTCCAATCGAGCACGGCCATGCTGTCTTCCACTATGACGTCACCATTTTCCGCTCGAGAAAATAAATTATTTAAATAATGTACGAGCGCCATGCAATCGTCGAAATTGAAAAGTCGTTTTAAATTAACGAGCAAATTGAAATTATCCACTGGAGTCGCGAGTATTTTATTAAGGAATTCTTCTTTTGACACGTTCACCCGTTTCTTATTACACGTCGAACTTTTTGTCGTGTCATTTTTCGATGGAAATACGTCGGACTCTCCGAGAGCCAACTGAATCATTTTAACGAGATGATCTTCGGGTATGTCGGAGAAATTGTTCAAACACCAAAGCAACGTTTTCACGTCCTTGGATTCAATCAATCGTGTCATTAGTGCCCGACAAATTCTGTAACAAGTATTTTCAGGTTGAGTGACGACGATTAGAAAATAATATAACCATAATGATAATAATGATAATGATGATAATAATAATAATAACGATTTGCAATCGCTTCCGATCTTGAGTTTGGTAATGTTTTTATCTGCGATTACGAAATACAAACATTTAATACCTATCATTAGTATTATTATTATTATTTATTTCGGGGTCGAAATAAGAAAGTATTCGACTGACTACCCATCATCATCATCATCATCATCATTACTAGATAAAAAGTAAATTTTAAAAAGGATTTCGTAAAAAAAAAAAAAAAAAAAGAAACAAACCCGAATTCCGACCATCCTTCGGATGAATATGCGATCAATTGTTCCTTGATCGATTCCGGATAATCGATCGATTGTTTTTCCGGTATCGAAACATTCTCATCCCACGTCGCAGTCGGAACGATCGTACATATTTCCGATGAATTTTCCAAATTTGCATGTACGGCTCGAGATCCGACCAACGCGGAAAGTTTTTCCGTGTTTAAATTGAACGGAACGCAAACGAGACGTTGTCCCATGACGATGACTAAATTATTATCGACCAGCCACATTTTCGGGGGTTTGTTAAACATTTTAAAATTAGTGTGAGCTTGAATAATTCCAAATTTAACATTGTAAATTCCTAGGAAAGCTCCTTCTTCGGAAATGTCACCACCGTACAATGCAACGTGATCGAGACCGATCGGTTGTATGGCTACTTCGGATTTGTTACTAATTTGATTTATTGCACCTAAATATTTTCCAACTTGAGCTTTTTCTGATTCGATAGGTAGTGGTAATGAGTATACAAAACCATCAGACCCTAATAAAAAAAAAGAATATTTTTTACATTAGGGTGTTAATTTACTTTTTATTACTAGCAATTCATTTAGAAAAACATTAAATTTGTAAAAACTTACAAAAACATAAAACTGAATTTTCCTTTTCCCTAGATAATATGGTAAAACCTAATAAACTAGTACCTGGCCTTCTGAGTTTTGTTTTTTTCACTGAATTACTAACTGTATAATCATTTTTTAATAATACACAATAGCATTGTCTATATTTCTGCAAAATCGAAATACAAAACGAATAATTAATTTTATTCGATATTATCAATTGAAAAAAAAAAAATCAATGTATTTATTCTTAAAAATTTAACCTTACATTTTCAAATTTTGTTACAAGAATTAAATATTTTTGATCTCTATTAATAATTATTTCTGCTGATTCGATAGTTTCTACTGGCATTATGACATCTTTCATTTCATCTTTACTCTTGCTAACTGCAGACTCTAAATCTCTTATAGATCCATTTTTAAACAAAACTATTAATTTCGGCTTTTTATCTATTCCATCTTTAGTACATAATAATATTTCATGAATTTCATTTTTAAATTTATGCTTTTTAGCTTTTTCTAAACTTGAATCTAGTTTAGACCATTGCTTAATATATATGTTATCAAAAACTCCGACATAATTTTCTTCGACAGGATCCCAAACAACTTTCGATGTTAATTTTGCAAGTGTTGAACTCCAACTGTTAAGCTGTTTTTGATCTGACAGCTGAAATTAGGTAAGAGTTGAGTCAATAATATTATTATAATAATAAACCTGCTTAGTTTTATGTATCAGATATATATTATAAACTCTAGTATTTAATTTAAGTTGATTGAAAATTTGTGGCATAGAGAAGAATATAAAGTAAAAAATTAAATATTGTAACTACAATTTATTTTAATAAAATAATTATGTTTGAAAAAACATAACCTACCCGGCAACGAATAATCATACTTTTTCCTAACGTCACAGCAACGCATCCTTCATCATCTTCAGAAACTCCTAAAAGGCCCTTTGAGTCCGTAATAGAACATAAATTAAAAGCTGTATTAAAACTAGCCATTTTTTAAAATTTGTTTAACGTATAAAAACATAAAAATATAAAACACGAGGGCACCATATTAATTTTGTGGCTGTTGGTAAAACTGTTAGCTTTTAGAGCACAATGGGGCCCCAATTATGGGAGGGCCCCCATTAAGCCGCCATTGACGCTTTAACAATATTTACCTGCGAAATGTATACAAACAAGTAGTGTTTTTTTAAAAACTTTTTTAACTATTTTGTGCATTTAATTTATAATTTATTATTCAAAATGACAATATTAAAGTTAATCGAATTAGAAAACTTTAAATCATACAAAGGAAAACAAATAATAGGTCCGTTAAAATCGTTTACAGCAATAATTGGTCCCAATGGTTCAGGGAAATCGAATTTAATGGATGCTATCAGTTTTGTTATGGGCGAAAAAACGACTAGTCTTAGAGTTAAGAGATTGAGTGATCTTATACATGGAGCATCAATTAATCAGCCTGTTTCTAAAACGGCTTCCGTGACAGCTGTTTTCGAATTAAATGATGGAAATTTAAAATATTTCACTAGAATGGTAAACGGTTCTTCGTCAGAACATTATATTGATAAAGAACTTGTTACTAATATGAAATACATGTCAGAATTAGAACTTCTTGGTATTAACGTAAAAGCAAAAAATTTTTTAGTTTTCCAAGGAGCTGTTGAAAATATTGCTATGAAAAATCCTAAAGAAAGAACTTATTTATTCGAAGAAATTAGTGGTTCAGGTGCATTAAAAGAAGAATATGATAGATTAAGAACGCAAATGTTGCAAGCAGAAGAAGAAACACAGTGTACATACCTTAAAAAAAAAGGAATAACAGCTGAAAGAAAAGAAGCTAAGGCTGAAAAAGAAGAAGCTGAAAAATATCAAAAGCTAACCGAAGAACTCGGAGAAAAACAATTGGAACTTCAACTTTTTAGATTATATCACAATGAGCAAGAAATTAATAGATTGGAAACAGAACTGCAGAGAAAACAAAAAGAAGTAGACAAAGTTGAAAAAAAGAAAGCCAAAGCTGAAGAAGCTTTAAAAGATAAGAAAAAAGAACATGGAAAACTAACTAGAGAACAAGCTCACAGTGATCAGCTTGTAAGAGAAAAAGAAACTGAAATTAATAAAATGAGACCTAAATTAATCAAATCAAAAGAACAGGTTGAACATATGAAAAAAAAATTGGAATCGGCAAAAAAATCTTTGACACAAGCCAAAAAAGCTCATGAGGCACACACTAACGATATAAGAGAATTAGAATTAGAATTGGAAAAAGTTGAAGAAATGAGAAAAGAATTTGAGGAAATGGTAGCAGGAGAGTCTCAAAGTCAAGGAAGAGATGTTCACTTGCAGGATGCACAAGTTAAACAATATCATTTATTAAAAGAAGAAGCTGGTAAAAGGTCTGCCATGTATTTGCAAGAATTAGATTCAGTCAATCGTGAACAAAAATCAGATCAAGATAGATTGGACAATGAAAGTAGGAAAAAAAATGAAATTGAAAGCATGATTAGGCAAAAAGGAAATGAAAAAGATGAAGCTATAAAAAGAATTGAAAAATTAAATGAGCATATAAGAAAAAATGAATTATCTTTAGAAGAAAATATAAAAATTCAAAGTCAATTGGAGAAAGATGTGGGTTCATCGAGGGGGAGAGTCGATGATTTACAAAGAGAGTTAGAAAGTGTGATCGAACAGTTAGGTGATGCCAGAGTAGACAAACATGAAGATTCCAGAAGGAGGAAAAAACAGGAAATTGTTGAAAATTTCAAAAGGCAATTTCCCGGAGTTTTCGATCGTATGATCAACATGTGTCAGCCTATTCATAAAAGATACAACGTTGCCATTACTAAAGTTTTGGGTAAATACATGGAAGCCATTGTTGTGGATACGGAAAAAACAGCACGGCAATGCATTCAATATTTAAAAGATCAAATGTTAGAACCGGAAACATTTCTTCCCTTGGATTACATTCAAGCCAAACCCTTAAAAGAAAGGTTGAGAACCATAAAAGAACCGCGAAACGTTAGACTTTTGTATGATGTCCTTCAATTTAACGAAGAAATTAACAAAGCCGTATTGTTTGCCACAAATAACGCATTAGTTTGCGAAACTCCAGAAGATGCCATGAAAGTGGCTTACGAATTAGACAGGCAAAGATACGATGCTGTCGCTTTGGACGGTACGTACTACACAAAATCAGGTTTAATATCGGGAGGTTCTCTTGATTTAGCTCGTAAAGCCAAACGTTGGGATGAAAAGCAAATGTCTCAGTTGAAAGCTCAAAAAGACAAACTCCAAGAAGAGATAAGAGATTTGCAAAAGAAATCTCGAAAGGAATCAGAATTGAACACGCTTCAATCTTCGATTGCCGGTTTGCAAACCCGATTGAAATATTCTCACAGCGACAAAGAAACGACTCAACAAACGCTCGAACAATTGGAAAAAGAATTGGCGAGACTTGAAGAAAAGCGTAATAATTTCGAGCCCAACATAGTGATCATAGAGCAAAGAATGGCAGAAAGAAACAAGGAAATTGAGAACATCAAAGAAAACATGAATAACGTCGAAGATGTCGTTTTCCAAAATTTTTGCGTACAAATCGGAGTCGCAAACATTCGTCAGTACGAAGAAAGAGAATTGAGAACTCAAAACGAAAGACTAAAGAAGAGGCACGAGTTCGAATCTCAGAAAAACAGGATAACGAGTCAATTGGAATTCGAACAAACTCGAGACACGAAAACGAACGTTTTGAGATGGGAAAGAGCCGTCCAAGACGAAGATGATAATTTGGAAAGGGAAAAAGCGGCAATGGAAAGATTGAAAAAAGAAATAGATACATTATTAAACGAATGTGATAAATTGAAAAACGAGGGAAGACTGAAAAAATCCGAAGTCGATAAAATCGATGAAGAGATAGCAAACGCAAGGCGAGAAGTCGGAGTCATCGCGAAAGAAATACTCCAAGTGCAAAAACAAGTGACGTCTTTGGAGAGTAAAATAGAACAGAGGAGAAGCGAAAGGCATAGCATTCTCACTCATTGCAAAATGGAAGACATTGGAATTCCGATGTTGCACGGAAACATGGAGGACATATCGAGCATAGAGGCAAACGAAAGTTCGTCCGGAAACGATGCTAGTTTAAGCACTCAACAAGTTTACGAACAGGAAAAACGAATACAAATCGATTACAATCAATTGCGTGACGATTTGCGTGAGTTGGAAGAACCGGACGAAGTGAAAAGAATGATAGACAAACTTCAGAAAACGATAAACGAACAGCAAAATTTGATACAAAGAATTCAAGCACCGAACATGAAAGCAATGCAAAAATTGGACGCGGCGAGAAACAAATTGCAAGAGACGAACGAAGAATTCGAAAACGCTCGTAAGAAGGCGAGGCAAGCAAAGCAAAAATTCGACAGGATAAAAAAAGAAAGACATACAAAGTTCATAAATTGTTTCGATCACGTTGCCAACGTCATAGACAACATATACAAAGCTTTGGCACAAAATCAATCCGCTCAAGCGTTCCTGGGACCGGAAAATCCGGAAGAACCTTATTTGGACGGAATAAATTACAATTGCGTGGCACCGGGAAAACGATTTCAACCCATGTCGAACCTATCGGGAGGAGAAAAAACGGTTGCCGCTCTCGCTTTGCTTTTCGCCATTCACAGCTATCAGCCGGCACCTTTTTTCGTACTGGACGAAATAGATGCAGCTTTGGACAACACGAACATTGGAAAAGTCGCGAGTTACATATGTAGGAAAAGCAGAATAGAAAGGAGTTTGCACTACGACATGCAGAGAGAATACGAGGACAACACGTCTCTACAAACGATCGTCATATCACTCAAAGAAGAATTTTATTCTCACGCTGATGCCCTCATTGGAATTTGTCCAGATCCTGGAGATTGTCTTATAAGTAAAGTTCTCACTCTGGATTTGACTCCGTATAACGAAGGAGAAAAATAAAAAAAAATTGGAATTTTTTTTTTTTTTTTAAATGATTGAAAAAGTTTAAAAAATGATGAAAAGTCAAAACAGTAAAATTTCTTTCAATTTAATTTAATTTAATTATTATTATTATTATCAATCACGCATGTTTTTTATATAAAAAAGAAAATAAATTAATTTATCATGTCTGGGTTTTATTTATTCAACGTTGTTTTCGGTGAAATTTAAACAATATTAATTATTATTATTATTATTATTGCATAAGATTGTTTTTTTTTTTTAAATAAATAAATAAATTTTTTTTAAATAAGTTTTTTCACATAATTTTTATTTAAATCCTTAATTGTCATAATGACGATGATGATGATGATGATGATGATGGTGATAGTGATGATGGTGATGATGGTGATGATGATGATGATGATAATGATTAGAAAGGTAAAAATTTTATAAAAAAAGACAAATTATAAAATCACAAATCATTTTATTTTTTTTTTTATTTTCAACTTACAAATTAATTTATAATTTATTTTACATTTTATATATATATTAATATTCATATATTATTATTATTATTATTATTATAATAAATAAATACAATTTTTTTACAATTCTTGGACTAGAACCGTAAGTTCATCAAACCCCCAAATACTGTTTTATTGTTGCCCCCCCCTTTTTTTTGAATTTTAAACAGAAATTTTTGCGATTAATTATAATTTGAAAAAATCATTATTATTATTATTAAATGTCTTGATGACGTCGGTCGTCGTGGGTTTGATAAACTTTTTGTATAAATTTTTTTTTTTTTTTTTTGAATCATTTTTCTACTACTCGAGTACTCGTTCGAGTTCCCCGTTTTAATATCCTGCTCGATGAAAATTTCCTGCGGTTGCGTGAGAAAAAAAACTTTCCTGCTGAACTAAAAAAAAAAAAAATCATCCTCATTAATAATTCATTATGGATGAATTAAGAATCCTTCGATTGCGGTCGGGTACCTTAAGCGTGCCTAATTTTTCTTCTTTGTTTAAAATCTTTTGTGACGACGAGTATCCATCCTACGAGTATTCTTTTAAAAACTTTTTGTGAAAAGTTTTAAACGTGTCCAACATGGCTTTTAATTTATCCGTTTGCGGTAATATCGTGGTCCTGAAAGTAAAAACAGGAATAAAACATTTAACATTTCGTTATTGACCTTTTCCCCCCTTTTCCCCCGGGTCAAAAAAAAATTTTACCTAAAATGATGCGTTCCAGGTTGTTGACCGAATCCGGATCCGGGAACGATGCAAATCCCGGTATTTTCCAACAATTGCAAAGCGTAAAACGTATCAGGAGCTTTTCCTTCTTTTTTCGCTGCTTCCACGGCTTTCGGTGGTAATTGCATTTGTGGGAAAGCGTACATGGCACCCTGGACTTCGTTGCATGAAAATCCAGGTATGCTGTTGAATGTGTCGGCAACCATTTTCGCTCTCTTTTTCAATTCCGACAAAACTTGTTCTCTTTCTTCTTTGTACAAAGGATAACTTGGTTCTCCTTCTCTCGGAGGATTCACGATGCATTCGACGACGGTCTGTAAAACAAAAGAAAAAAAATTTTTAATAACGTTCGACGACGTCCCGCAGGAAACTACATATTATTTACCTGACCCAAAGCAGTCGGACACAACATGGCCGAAATGGCTTTCAAAAGTTGAGCTTTCACTTGAGGGCAAATATTTATAATTTCGAAATAAGCTCCTCTCAATCCGCACTCCCCCATGTAACCCTTCGAACAAGACATGAACGATGCCAATTCCATTTCGCTGTAGGGAGGACCCATTTCCGTTAATACTTTTTTAAATGAATAAAATTTACTTCCGGGAGCGTATATGTTGTCCTGATAAACTTCGTCGGCCAATATGAACAATCTTTCCTTGTACGCAAACTGTATTATTTCTTCAATGTTTTTCCTAGAGAGTACTTGTCCCGTGGGATTTCCGGGATTTATAACGACTATGGCTCTCGGTGCGGAGACTTCTTTCGCTTCGTCTACGGCTCTTTGCAACTCGCTCAAATCCATACCCCAACCTTTCGATTCGTTCAAATAATAACTTATTTGATGCATGTTGAATTCTGCGAGGGTTGCCGAATAGAGTGGATATTGTGGTATGGGTACCATGACTCCGGGTCGTTTGTTGTCGATGGGTTGATTCATTATTTTCAAAACATTCTATAACAAACAAACAAACAAATGTGTTCTGTAAGTAGTCCCTTTTTATAAAAGGGTTATAAATTACAAGTTTAACAACAAAATGGCCTCACTTTGATACCGTCAGAAGCTCCCGCCGATAGTATGATGTTTGCATAGTCGCTCGGTATACCATCTCGTCTTTCTATAAATTCGGCAACGTGTTTTCGAATTATTTCGATTCCGACAGAATCCGTGTATGAACCCACGCTTCCTCCCTTACAACCTTTAAGCACGCCTCTCGCTCTATCTTTGGCATCTTCCGGAAAACTCGGATCGTCAAAAAGTGATGGTAATGACACAAGAGCCAAAACCTAAACACATCATGTCAATCAATTCTTAATAATAATAATAATAAAAAGTTTAAATAAGGACGTCATTAATTTAAACAAAACGTCACCTCCTCTTATGACGAAACTGATTGTGACGTCACGAAAAACTCTTGACGTCACCTAAAACCTTTTAAGAAATTAAATTTAAACGTTTAATACGAGTTGCTATGCAAACTCTAAAAACCTTGATGATAAAATTACCGTGAGATTTTCATTTAACCATTATTATTATTATCATACCGACCGAATCGTAATAATAACCATAACATATATAGTCGAACCGGTCGTTACCGAACAAAACCGGATATAAATTAAAATAATAATAATAATAATAAATGATTGACGTTAATTGATCTGTGACATTTGTTTGTTATTGGACTATAACCCATTTTTATAATATATCTTTATTCTTAATCTCTCACCCATTTTTATTATTATTATTATTATTATTAATGAAATTTTCTCACGTAAAAAAAATAAAAAGAAATTTTTCTGAACATAAACCGAACCGAGAAAAATTCATAATAAAATATTTTCTACCCCAATTTTTAATAGAAAAAAGTGGGGTTAAGAGGTTATTGAACTCTCTTTTCTATAGTTAAAAAAAACGGTTTTGGTTATTGCACAAAAAAAAAAAAAAAAGAAAAAATTGTTTAAACGTTACAGACCATTAAGAGAGAGAGAAAAAAAAAAAAACAATTTTGGGTCAAGTACAATTGTGAATGTGTTTAAAAACAAATTTGAAATTTTTTTTTTTTTTTTTTTTTGTCCTAAACAAAAGTTATAATAATGAAATATTAAACTTTAATGTGAGAAAACGAGTAAAAAAAAAAAAAAAAATTGATGTGTTAGCAATTAATATATAAAAAAAAAAAAAAAATGGAAATTTTTACTTAAAATAAATAAAAAAATAAAAATTTGCAAACAATTTTTTCTTTAAACATAAACAAAACAATCGCAACAAAATCGAAAACAAATTTGTTTTTTTTTTTTTAAAATAATATTTTGATAACTCAAATCGAATGTAATAACAAAAAAAAATAAATAAACAAAAGAAATATGTCGACAAAAGGCTAAAAAATTGTTTGTTTTTAACATTATTTACTTAACATTTGATTGTGTGTGTTTGTCGAAATCATTTTTTTTTGTAAATTTTAAAAATTGTTATTCGATTAAATTTAAATTTGTTTACCTGTCTAAAAAAAGTAATTGGTTTTTGTCCCATGGCATGACAATCACCAATATTTGCTTTTAAAACTTCTGTAAAAGGTTTTTTGACACCCTGAAAATAAATAAAAAAAATTTAATTAATATTTTTTAAATGGGAAACAAATGATGTGTTGTGTGTAGACTACAGAGCATGCTCATTGATACATTTTTTTTTTTTTTTTTTTTTTTTTACAAATTTATTTTTATAACAATAAAAAAAAAAAATATAAAATCTAAATTTAGCTCGAATAAAAAAAAAATCAATAAGAAAATTTTATTAAGGCAATAATGAAAATAATTAATGAAAAAATTATGAAAATAATGAGTTTAAGTAAAGAGTAAATGTTGTAAACCAAGGGCAAAATTATTAAGATCCAAGTGTTAGAAAATTGTTATAACAAAAAGAAAAAGTTTTCAAATATTATTATCATTATTATTAAATGGTGTATGTTATTAACATTCAAGGGCAAACTCCGACAAAAAAAAATTTAAACGTTCTAAACAAAAAAATAAATAAATATATTACCTGTTCTAATTCTTTTTCTATTTCTCCAGCTCTAATTACAATCGGTCCCCGAACGGCATATTCCAAACGAATTATATTTTCGTTCATATTTTCTATTGTGACACATTTTTCATTCGATTTTCCGGCGGTAGACATTTTCCTAATCGATGATTCCGTTAATATTCCTCCGTTTAATAAATTACAACAACCTTTCTTGTTGAAATTCTCAAACCTACAATGATATAGAACATAGCTACACGAAATTAAATCTTTCCCACCGGACTTGCACAATAAACGAACCGCCATTTCTCTTAAACGTTAGGGAATTTTTTTTTTTTTTTAAATTTACGTTGGCCAAACTGTCAAAAACAGTTGAATAATTTTTTTTTTTTTTATGTAATGTAATTTAATTGATTAATCTTATATCCTTGTCACTACTTATTGTAACTGTGATAAATGTTTTTCACATTAAACAATTTTAAAATAACCAACGATAAATAATATTTATTTATTTAAAAAATTTATAAAATGATTATTAACGATTATTAATCTAATTAATCCACGTCAATAAGTCAACAAGACCAAAAAATTTCGGTTTAAATTTTCACTTATTAAACGTTAAATCAAAATGTAAATGTTTATAATACGATTATGATTTTTATCGCGTTTAAATTTTTAAATAAAAAAAAAAAAAACTATTCGAATCGATAAATCGTTTTGCTTTTAATTAAATTTAAATAATTAACCACCGCGAGTTTACTCTCTGTGTCACTTTCTATGAAGAAAAAAAAAAAACGATTTCTAATATACCCTTTGAAATGATTTAATCATTTAGGCTTTTGACCTCATATCAACCTTGATCTCATTGTATTAGCCTCAAGAAATGATTTTCTTTTGACTTACAAAAAAAAAAAAAAAATGCCAAAAGATTTTAAATTTGAGATTTTTTTTTTTTTGTTTAATTTAATTTGAGCAACAAACAAACAAACAAACAGATTACAAGTGTTAATTATTTTTGTGTTTTGTGTTAAAACAAAAACATTTTCATCCACCCCACGTACAAACATAACCTAACTTATTTAATAAAATCAATTTTTTAATCAAAATTTTGTTAAATTATTTAAGTAATTCATTCATTCATTCATTCATTCATTCATTTGTTTTCATTTTAAATAAAAATTCATTATTGATTGATTGATAAAAATATTTTGTCGTAATAAAAAAATTATAAAAAAGTTTTTCTTTTATTTTATTTTTTTTTTCTTGTAAGTTTAAAAGGCAATTATTTTAATAATCAAGTGTTGTATGATGTTTTAAAAAAGTTCATTGACCTTTATAAAATTTTCCATTATCATAAATTATTTATTTAAAAAAATAATCCTTATTCGAATTACTTTTGATGTAATCATTTGTCTCAATAAAAAATTATTAATTTTGTAATATCTAATGTTGGAAGAATGATTGTCTGGTTCGACAAACAAATAAAAAAATTAATTACAATTCCAATTAATTAATTAATTATGTACATGATAATAATAATAATAATACTTTGTGTAATGACAAGTAATTATACATATAAATTTAAAATTAACTTTTATCAATTGTTTCAAACCGTTTTCAAAAATTTTTTTTTAATTTTTTTTTTATTTTTTTAATTAAAACAAAATAATAAAATAATTAATAATAATCTTACCTTAAAAATAATTAATTAATTAAATAAATAAAAAGTAAAATAATTTTCTATATAAAAAAATGAAACAGGTAGAAATAATTTTTTTTTTTTTTTACTTTTCAAATCTTCTTATCAGTAATGATAAGAACAGACTAAATAATAATCATTTTAAAAAAATTATTACCTTTTTAAAGTTTCTTTTTTCCTTTTTTTTTTTTTTTTTTTTTTTTTAATAAATAAATAAAAGAAAAATGAAAACAATAGAATGAACAGGTATTTAATAATAATAATAATAATGATAGTTTTTTCTCTCTTAGTGTTTAACTTATAAAAAAAAAAAGAAAGAAAAATCATTAATAAAAAATAAAAAATAGAAAATTTTTATTTAAAATAATAATTATTAGATATAATTAATTAATTATTAACAACCTTAAATGAACCTGAATGATAATGATAATTATTTTTTATAAACAGTCACATATATATATATATAAAAATAAAAACAATAAATTTTTTATATAAGGAATGTTTTTTATTAATAATAATAATAAAACTTTTTTGTCACCTTATTATTGTAATTATTATTATTATTACTGATTGTTAAACTTGATTTTAAAATGTAAAAAAATATTTTTAATTTAAAAAAAAATTTTTTATTTGTGACCCGCATTTAATTTTTTCTCAGGTTCCAGCTTTCCAGGTTTATTAGGTTTAACTGGAGGCAAAACTTTTGTTTTTATTGACTTAATAGTAAACATATTTGAAAAGTTTTAAACGATTCCCTTGTCTCTCTTTCACTCTCTCACAATCCCTCTCTCTCTCTCTTTTTCATTCTCTCAAATCCCTCTCTCTCTCTCTCTCTCTCTCTCTCTTATTCCAGAAAAAAAATTTTTAAAGTTTACCTCACAGTAGTTGTTACATCATACAAACAATCGAGTTCATAACAAAATTTTCTTTTTTTTTTTTTTTTTTTTTTTTATATTAAATTTAATAAAAATATTATTAACATAATTTTGAATAAAAATAATAATAATAATAATAATTTTATTTTTAAAAAAAATCAATAAATTTTTTTATTCTCAAATAATAATAATAAATTATATTCGTTTTATTTATATTAATTTATTCTTTATTTTTTTTTGTTTCCCTCTCTCTCTCTCTTATTAATCATTATTATTATTATTATTAATAATAAAAAAAAACATATAGGAATATCACATTTCAATTATTTTAAAATTGATATTATTGTGCTTATTTATTTATTTATTATTTATTGTACTGATAACACACATAAATTTATTTAATTAAGGCTGTCAATGTGTTTATTGGGTGTTATCACCTCTGGTTCGTATAAATGTTCGTTTATTATTATTATTATTATTATTATTATTTCATTCAGGTTCTATAAGGGAAACTCTTAAGATAAATTTCTTAACCATAAATAGGATGAAGAAAATTAACAACAGAGTTTAACCATCAAAGGGAAAAATCGAACCTGATTTTTATATATTATGTTTTTATATGTTTCACCGAAGTAACTGTAACCAAATCGGACGGTTGTTTAGTAAATGCTAGCATTCTGATTTGTCTTCTTCCACGAGTTTTTGAGTGTCTTTTCCCGTGTCGGAACTAGGATCGAGTTCCCTGTGTCTGATGTGTATTTGAGGTGACGTTCTTGTGACTACGCTCGAAGGTGCGAGTACAGCACTTGCCGGAGGTACGGGTTCGATACCTTTTTTCGATACCTCCGTTGGAACTTCGTAGATACCCGAACCGTTACCCTGATTTTCTACCGCGCATTCGTACATTGGATTGCTGAAGTCTCTATTTTTACTATTGATGTTATCTAAATTGTATGCTACGTCCAACGGTTCGACCGCTGGTCCGTTCGACGGAAATACTGGTGACCCGAATTCAACGTTTGTTCCTTGTCTAAATGAAACGCTTTGTGAATTTGTTAGTCCTCCTAATCCGCCTCCTTTTCCGCTGTAATTAATAAAAAATTTTCTCAGTTTGATATATTCTTAACCTCTTTTCTATTCTTATCAAAAGGTGTGATTACGTACAATGGTCTCTTTCTAATAATGAAAAAGATGGCGGCTCCAATAGCTGTTAAAAGGAGCAAAACTAATATTGGTATTAAGACGGTGGCTGCCGTTGAATTTGATGTGCTTGAACGAGATACTCCTACGTAATTATCACAGTACCGACCCTGGAAATCTTGAGGGCATTCGCAAATTAATTCTCCAGAATCTGATTCTCTGCAGATTCCATCATTTTGGCACAGACAAATTTTTGGATCAGGTCTGGCACGTTCGGATGCTGAAATATTATTATAGCGAGTGAGTGAATAAGTTTTAGGGATAAAACGGGAACACGAGGTTCAGGTACTTTTAAAAAGGACTTACCTGCGTCGCACTGAACTTCGCTTTGTCCTTTAGAAAGAGGATTCGCGTTATCAGGACACGCGCAACGATGTCCGTTAGGCACTAAAAGGCAAAGATGCGAGCACGGATTGCTGTGGCATGGATTCGATATTGTCGTATTATATCTTGCTTTATGGTAAACTTTGACGTCAGAGGGATTAAGTAAGTCTTTAGCAACAACTACAGGATCTCCTCTACCAAATTTATCCTGTTTTACGACTTCTCCAGTATCCCGAGTTACCCAAAACACCGAACTTTCAAACACGTCCAGTGAAACCGGATGTTTCAAATAGTCTCCTTTTATTATGACTTGTCTTCCGCTTCCGTCGTAGTTCATCGATTCGATCGTATTCAATTTCGTATCAGCCCAATAAATTTTATTATCCATGCTGAAATCTATAGCGAGACCGGTCGGATGTCCGACACCGTCGGTTGCAATGGTCGTCCTCATACTACCATCCAACCAAGAGCTTTCAATTTTTGGAGAATAACCAGAATCCGCCCAGAACATTTTTCCTAATTCGGGATCCACAGCTATAGATGTTGGACTTTCTAAATTGTTCGAAACAAGGGATCTTCTATACCTTCCGTCCGATTTAGCAACAACAACTTTTCCTTTGTTTTTCTGACTAGTTGGCTGAACTTCCGTCCAGTAAATATTGTTACTCACCCAATCGACGGAAACACTTGTCGGCTTAGCGTGAGCTGAAAAATTATCGGAAAAATGATTTCCAGAACATTCTTTGAGGAAAAAAGTTGAATGAGTTTCTAAAATAGTTTTTACCTCTTATATTAAGATCTTGTGGGTATCCAGCTTTGACGACACCTTGTCTAGCATCTACCATATAAGAACGTTTTAATGTGTTATCGTAAGAATCTACCCAGAAAATCATTTCCTGTTTCGGATCGAAATCTATCGAACTAATTCTTTTTTCTTCGGATATGACGTTTAATTCTTCCCGTTTTTCCATTTTGTACGCACGGATCTGCGGTCTGAAAAAATTTTTTTAATTAATAAAAATTTACGCGTAATTAATTTTAATTAGATTTTTTGAGTTGAGTAATTAATTACCCGTTAGAAAACAAAAGAGTCAAAGATTCAGGTTCGTTGAGTTTACAGACGCCGGTAAGTGTATCACTCAAAGTGAAACCTTCTCTACAGGAACAAACATAGGTACCGTTCAAATTAGTACAAATTTGTGAACATTTATGAGTTCCGGTTTCGCATTCGTCGACGTCATCACATTTTTTCTTATTTTTATCAGAGATTTTAAATCCCGGTAAACAGGTACAGATGAATCCCTTCAAAGAGGATCCGGGTCCGTCGATGTTTTCGCAGTTTTGTTCGCATCCCCCTCTCGTTTCCGCATCACATTCATGAGCTCGATCTGAAATATTCAATCATTTAAGTACTAAAATACTAGTTCGGTCGGATTCACGTTCGGGTCGATGCTATAACAAATCACTTACGGCATCCCTTTTCGTCTGAAGCATCACCGCAGTCATCACCGAAATCACAAACTTTCGAGATGTCAATGCATTTTTTATTCGCACACTGAAATTCTCTATCTCTGTTGCACGGTTTATTTCTAAATGAGCAAACGGTTGAATTTCTTTCGTCACTTCCATCACCGCAATTGTCAACTCCGTCGCAAAGGTGATACCTAGGTATGCATCGATGATTGTCGCATTGAAATCTTTGTAGCGTATCGCAGTTAAAATTATCTGTTTTCGTAAAATTTAAATCGGATCAGTTATCAGTCGGGGGGTGGGGGTGGGAGTGCGGGGGGAATTAATTTTAAATTACCCGAGTAATACTTACTGCAAACGGATGGATTTTCATCGGAATTATCTCGGCAATCGTCGGCTCCGTCGCACAAATCGCTATGTTGTATACATAAATGATTTGCACATTGAAATTGCGTCACCGGACAGTATCGTCCATTCGGATACCTCGGAGGACAATTTTTCTCATCGGATAAATCTCTGCAATCTTTTTCTCCGTCGCATCGTAGGTAAGATGCTATGCAGTGGCCGCTTGCACATTGGAACGAACCGTTCTGCAAAAAGTTTATATGTAAATAAGTTTTGAATTGTTTCCAGGAGCAGTCGGTTTTTTGTAATAATAAATAAAATAAATACCTTGCATTTAAAATCAGCACAACCTGATTCATCCGAATTATCACCGCAATCATCATCGTGATCGCAACGCCATCTTTGAGGTATGCATTTCCCGTTTCCGCACCGGAATTCACTTTCAGAACATTCTCTGTAAACTCCTTTGCACAAGGCATCCGTTTCATCTGAATTGTCGGCACAATCGTTTTCGTGATCGCAAAGCCATCTCCTGCGAATAAAAAAAATTTTTTTTTTTGAGTTTGGTATTATAATGACGTAATATGGATTAGGCTAATGAAATAAACGCTCACTTTGGAATACAACGATTGTTTCCACATCGGAAATCTGTATCTTGACATTTAGGACAATTTTCCGGTTTTTCATCGCTGTTATCGCGACAATCGTCTTTACCGTCACAGAACAACCATTTAGGAATGCATCTGTAGTTAGTACGTCCGGGACAACGTTGCCATCCATTTGTACAATTTCTTTGTCGACATTTAAAAGCCGGCTCATCCGAATCGTCTCCGCAATCATTATCAAAATCGCACATCCAAAGTTTTGGAATACAGCGGCCATTTTTACAAGAAAATTCTGTTTCTGGATCGCATTTTCTATTATCTAAATTTATTAAAATGAATCGATAAATTAAATTATAAATATGTATTTGTTTTTGTTAAATTTGTTATTGTGCTTACGGCACATTAGAGGATCCTCATCGCTGCCATCTTTACAATCTGGATCTCCATCGCATTTCCACGAATTGAGTATGCATCGGCCATTGCTTTTACATTTAAATTCAATTTCAGGACAAGGAAGATCACAATTCTTTTCATCCGACATATCTCCGCAATCATTAACACCATCACAAATATTAGCCGAAGCTGTGCAATTATTATTTGCGCATTGAAACATTCCATTTCGACACGTTCTTACAGGACAAGTCGAAGGTTCGTCGGAGCCATCTTTACAATCCAATTCGCCATCACATCTGAAAAAAAAAAAAAATAAGTCACATTAGCAAATTGAAAATAAATTACGGAATCTATTAGTTAAAAAACTCACTTCCAAAACCACGGAATGCATTTTTGATCGTTTCCACCACAATGATGTTGACCGGCTGTACAATTAGCCATGCATGTTTTACCATCGGCAAGTAAATAAAATTGATTTGGACAAGCGCAAGAATAATTAACCGGAGTATCGGTACCGCCATAACCGAATGGGTTACGAGGTTTTCCATTTGCAGCAGGTGCTAATAAACAGAGATGGGAACATCCACCGTTGTTTTGATTACACGGATTCGGATAGGGCAACTGACGAAGAGGATGATATATGTGCAAGTCGTAGGGTCTATGAGTTGTATTACGAAGTATTTTCATGTCTTTTCCTACATAAACCAATTTCAAAATAAACGATTAAATTTCGGTTTATTCATTAAACCAATATAGAATAATATTGAAATTTTACCGGTAAATTTATTAGCTTTACTAATAGCTTTCATGTTCCAATCGGTCCAGTAAACATCATCATCAAATAATGAAAGAGCAAATACGTGAGGCACTTTTTGTCCGCTCAAAACAATATGGCGATGCTTTCCTTCTAAATCCGTATAAGCAATATAATCTAAATGAGCATCAGCAAAATAAATTCTATCAGTAAAGTAGTCGATCGTTAAAGCATTCGGCCAAGCAATATCATCATTCCAAGTTAAAATTCTAGTGAAATTTGAACCATCCATTCCAATTTTTCCAATGTAAGCCTGCAATTACATTGTTACCGAATATAAACCATTTGAAATATTTTTAAACAGAATAAACAATTTGTTGTACGTTTTTTTGTTTGTTACCTGTAAATGCCAACTTGTGAAGTACAAATATCCTACACCTGGATGAACAGCAATCGCTCTCGGATCGGCAATGCCAGATTTTAACGTTTTTCTATTCACACCATTTAACTCTGATACCTCAAGGTGTTTACTATGTCTATCAAGCCAATATAATTTTCTACCGACCCAATCAACAGCAATTCCTTCCAATCCGTGACTATCATGTCTAATTACCGGTTCTTTAACATCAATTCCATCGATATCGGATCTAAAATTTAATTTTTTAATTAATTTAAATTGTTTTCGAATTATAATGATAATAATAATTAAAACTTTCGTTGTTTACCTGAATATGGTTTTGGCGCTAACGTCGCAAAAGTACAATTTTTTATCTTTTAAATCGTAATCTAAAGCCACGACATTAATTAAATCTTTATGAACCAAACTGTAAACGCTGGCATCGGTCGACATGTTTCTCACGTAATATTTATTTGTAAAAATAAGCCAGGGTTGTATTCGATCTTTTCTTTTACACGATCTTTCATCTTGTTCTCTTTCGTAATATTTATCGTTGCATTTACAATAATAACCGCCTGGAGTGTTGGAACAATATTGAGAACATGCGCCGGGTAATTCCGTACATTCATCTATGTCACGACAAGCTTTTCCATCCGGCATTAATCTATAATTTGAATCGTTTTTTAATTTTTTTTTCCCCCCCGTTTTCAATTTGAATTTTATTTATTTAACACTTACTTGTAACCCTGATTACATTCGCAATAATAACTCGTAAGAGTATTAACACATTTATGATTACATTGATGAATTTCAACTTTTGCACATTCGTCAACGTTACAATGAAGTGGTTCATCGCTATCATCTGCACAATCCGACACTTTATTACAAACCAAATGGTAGTCTATACATTTTCCATCGTTACATCTAAACTGACCGTTTGGACACGTTGAGTTTGTTTTACCTGTAAAAAAAAAATTAAAAATTAAAAATGGTTGTCCTGTACTACTCAAGTAAACACATCATTAACGCAAAAGTGTAAGATAAAATATTTACTGCATCCGACTTCGTCTGAATTATCACCGCAATCATCTTCTCCATCGCATTGATATATTTTACGAATACATTTGAAATTTTGACAACTGAATTCTTCAGGTGTACACGTTTTATATTGAGCATTACAGAATTTTCCTTCGTCGGTACCATCTCCACAATCGTTGTCATGATCACACAGCCAACCCTAAAATGGTATTTTTATATAATTTTTTCATTGAAATTGTGGTAACATTTTTTTTTTTTTTCAAAATTAATATAAACTCACCATGTTGATACAACGACCATTTCCACATGTAAATTGATCAGAAGCACAGGATACCGGTGATGGACAGGAGTGAAGAGTCGAATTTTCATCAGCTCCATCAACGCAGTCTGGATCCCCGTCACAAATCCATTTTTTAGGAATGCATTGAGCTCTATTCCAGGCTTTGTTTTCCGTACAGGTAAATTCAGTTTCCTCATCGCATTTTCTGTCGTCTGTAAGTCAAATTTCGAATCGTGAATTTTTTTTTTTAACGGACTTTATAATTAAATATTTCAAATTTACTTACTGCATTGATGTCGAACGTCTTCGTCGGAATTATCCAAACAATCATTATCACCATCACAAATGTATATTCTAGGTATGCAATTTCCATTGTCGCAAGTAAATAAATCTCCAAAACAGGTTCTTCCTTCGGATTTACAGTATTCTGGTGGTTCGTCAGCTCCGTCACCGCAATCGTCATCACCATCACAATACCACGTGGCCGGAATGCATCGATGATTTGGACATCTAACGTTCGTAAAAAAAATATTAATTAATTTTTATCTAAGGGTTTTTTTTTTAAAGAAAACAAATTTTTTTAAATACCTAAAACTATTTTGAGGGCAAGTCCTTTGAGCACAATGTAAAGAATCTTCATCGGAATTATCTCCACAATCGTTATCACCATCGCACAACCAATAGGGCTCGACGCAAATGTTGGTATTGGAACATTTTAAATGATTTGGAGGACATGTTGTATTCTTTGGGCATCTTTCGTGGGTTTCGTCTGATGTAACATTGTCTTTACAATCGTTGACACCGTTGCAAACCTAGAAAAAAATTTTACAGTTGAGATAAAATCACGTTTTGTATATAAAAGACAAATGTAGGTAAAAATAAATTACCTGAGACATTGGAATGCATCGGTAGTTAGCACATGTAAATTCAGATGAATCACACGGAGGATACACGCATTCAAGTTCATCTGAACCGTCTTTACAATCGTTTTCATGATCGCAAACCCATGATTTGAATATACAACGACCGTTGGCACATCTAAATTCGTTAGGATTACACGAATGGTAAGCTGTTAAAGAAAAAAAAATTAATTATTACGTCATTTCACACGAGTAAGATATTTTAAAAGCAATTTACTTACTGCAGTAATTAACATCTTCATCTGAACCATCCCCACAATCGTTGTCTCCATCACATGACCACATTCTCGATATGCATTTACCATTTTTACAATAAAACTTTGAACTGTCGCAAGTTAAATTTTTAGGAACGCACATTCGATTTTCGTTAACCAATTTTGAATTATCATCACATTTACATTCGGCCTGCAATATTAATTTCAATGTTAAAATTTATAAAATTGTTGTTTATGTAATTTGAAATAAAATTTTTTTTTTTTTACTTTTCCATTCGGTCCAGGATGACAACTTTGTGCGCAACCGCCATTATTGATATTGCAAGGATTCGAGTCACACATTTGTCTACTTTTAGAAAATACGTGTATATCTCTTGGAGAATCTTCTAATCTCTTAACCATTTCGATCATGTTAGCTCCAGTATGTTTTTCCGCTCTATAAACTCCTCTCAATTGTAAATCTGTCCAGTAAATGTAATTTCCATGTACGGTTATCGCAAATGGATAAATCGTTGCAGCGACAAGAACCTTGAATAAAAAGGAAAAATTGATTTGTGTTGGTAACACTTTCAACACTTAAAATTTTTTTTTTGGTACTGCGATTTTTCACCTGTCTAAATGTTCCATTTAAAAACGATCTTTCTATTTTTTCTCTCACTGCATCAGTCCAATACAACATTCTCTCGGAATAATCAATAGCCAAACCGCTAGGCTGTGATAAATCCTTTTCAATTATGGCTTTTTTCAATGATCCAGCCATTGTCGTACGATAAATTTTACCGGATGTTCCGAACCGACCCCAGTCGGTGTAATACAATGAACTGAAAAAATAGTAAACATGATGACGTATTTCTTCGTTGGTGGAATTTGATATATTTTGTTTTTTTAAAATTATATGATACCCGTTGCAAGGATCCAATACTATGGCTCTGGGTCTTTCTACTCGAGCTATCATGACCAAATCCGAATTATCCAAATTCATTGCGTATATGCTGTTGTTGCTGCTGTCCGTCCAATAAATTTTCTTTTGTGTCCAATCGTAGGCGATACCTTCCGGATTTATTCCTCGATTGATGATGTTATGAATGGTATCGGGATTTTTACTTGACGTCCATGCGATTCGTGCCCACGGTCTGATTTGAGTAAATAAAAGTTTTTTGTCGTCGTAATCAAAATCGACTCCGACAACGTTTGTAAGATTTGCCTGAAATTTTCAGAGGAATAAAATTTTTACAAAAAAAATTTTTTTAAATTGGGTAAAAATTTAAAGCGTTACCTGCAGCTGTCTTTTTGTAGGACTTCTATCAAATGTGTTTCCGGAATCGTAATGTTTCTAATAACATTCCGATTATTCAAAAAAAAGCAGCAGGAAATAATAAAAAAAATAACGAAAGGAAAAAAGTGGCACGAAAAGGCTCTTCAGCCACATGTTGCAAAATGGCGACAAGTTAAAAAATTTTTTGAGTTTAGACAAAAAAACTTACGAGAGGTTTAAATGGAATGACGGTCGATCTCGGATCCAGATCGATGGCTCGGATTTCTGTTCTTGTCGAGAAAACTAAAAACTCATCGTAGGTGGTACATTTTTTTTGATCATCTGGAGATACGGAACCGATAGCACAATCACATTTAAAACTTGGAGCAGAAGAATAACTACCGTTGGTGGGATATGAGAAACAAAGTTGGCTGCATCCTCCATTGCCCAACCTGTAGTGTTATTGAAAAAAATTTTTAAAAGGTTTTGAAAATTTACATGAAATTCTCTTACAAAAAGAAAATTTACCTTTTGCAGGGATTGTAATCTTCGTCTGGTTGATTCAATATATCGAATATTGCGATATCTCGAAGTTTTTGTAAATTTGTTCTAACTGCTATTGGTTGAGATGAATTGCCGATAAGTTTCGAAGCTTTAAAAACTGATTGAAGATTTCTATCGACCCAATACACGTCGCTTTTATAAACGGCGATTCCCATTGGATTTGGCAGGTTTCGTCTTATAACCTGATAATTGAAAATTTTATAAATTTTTAATTATTATTAACAATTTTCAAGGTTTAGGGATTAAAAATATTTACCTGTCGAGCACCTCCTGAAAATCCTATTTTTTGAATTACATCCATTTTAGAATCGACCCAATATACGTCATGAGTTAGCATGTCAACGGTTAAATCTCTAGGATTAGTGATACCGGATGTGACGACCGGTGTCCAATGAGTTCCATCTAAATATGCTTTTCCTATACGAGGATACTGACCGTAATCGATCCAGTACAAATACCTAAAACAATTATTAATTTCATTTATAATGTTTAACTTTTAAAAATTTTTTCATTTTAATCAAAAAAAAAAAAATTTTTTTTTTACTTCTTAATGGGATTGACGGCGAGTTCTCTGGGAGCATCCGTCGTAGTTTTATAAATGACTTTTCTATTGCTACCGTCCAACCAACAAACTTCTAAATAATTTTCGTGTGGGAAAACATTTGTGAAATATAAATTTCCAGCGATCCAATCGATGGCGATCCCTCTAATACCATTTGAACCGATTCCTTCTTTTATGACGCTTTGAATTTCCGAACCGTTCGGTCTTATTCTAAATATTCCATTCCAATGACCTCTATTGAATTCGACCCAATAAATCCAGTTTTGAGCAAAATGAACGTCCACGTGAAGTATATGATGACCTTGAATGAAAAATTAATTTTTAATTATAATCAGTTCTCCTGAAATTATTATTATTATTTTTTTTCTGATTGTCGTACCTGGACCGGTAATGGGAACCATGGCTTCGGCAGAATCTTTCAAACTGTAACCTCTGATGAGATCCAATTGTGATACAACAGCGAATGTTTTATACGGTGAGCAATTGACTTCATTTTCTTTTTTATAACCTACTGAGCATGCGCAAACCCTTGAATTTCCTTCGCTGGGAATACAAATTTGTGAACATCCACCGTTGGCCAAAATACATGGATGGTTATAAGCTAAAAAAAAAAAATGAAAAAGACGTAAAGATTTTTTTTTCTCAGTAAATAATTTTGCGACGTCGTTGTAATAACTCACATAATCTTTTTTTAAACACGACAAAAGTTTTTAAATCAACTTCATTATCCAAAATAAGTTTTGGATTTTCTCCAGTTGGAAGATCGACTCTTTCTATTTTATCGTAAATCGGATCCAAATAAAACAATCGACTGTCCACAACAGCTAAAGCTTTCGGTTGCTGAAGATTATTTTCTTCGGATAATAAAACTCGAATATTTTCTCCATTCGTCGCCATCGATTTGATCTGTGAAAAAAATAACGTGGCATTAATTCATCTTATTTAAATGTAAAGACAATAAATAAGTAGATGATACTCACGTAACCCGGATGTCGCATGCTGTAATATAAAATTTTCTTATCCAAATCAATCGTTATGGCTTCCGGTCGTTCAATATCAGTCGTTAAAATTTCCGGATTTGAACCATCCATATTTACTTTGGCTACTTTTGCTGGAACTCCGTAACCACCTTCATCAACCCAGTACAATTTTCTGAGGGGATAAAAGTTGTTTCGTTAATAATAATAAAAAATTTAAACTCATTTATTTAAAAATAAAATTTTATTTACCCCTCACTAGGATCCAGACACATTGATTTCGGCTTGGCCACCGACAGTTTGTTACCATCATTTGCCAATATTATGGTTCTATGTTTAACTTTACCATCAACTTTAATAAGTTCAAAATTTGATGCTATTCTATTGGCGATGTATAAATTTCTTCCTAGCCAATCGAAAGCGATCGTATACGCAGCTCCCACCAATCCTGAATCCTTACCGAGGAATTCGGTTTTATTTCCTCCACCGTAGGGTGTTACATAAATCGTACACTAAAATATTAAAATTAAAGTTAAATTATTATTTAAATATAAAAAAAATAAATTTTAAAATTATCATAATTCTATACGTTTTCTTCATCATCTTCTTTTCCTTCGACCCAATATATCGTTTGCATTTTTCTATCGTAATCTAAATGAAGGCCACCTTCGATTCCAACAACCGCCGTCAAAAATCCTCCGGTTTTATCTCCTGGTGTTAATGACACGTCAATTATTTGTGATCCTTTCATTACCATTAAAAAGGCAGATTCCTCTGTAAAATCAATTTAATTTTATTTTTTTATTTTTAATTGACAAAAATCGATATTACATAAAAAAAATTAGTGAATAAAATCGAACCTTCGGTACATTTGCCGTTGGGAGAAGTTTTAAAACCAGGTTTGCATTTACACGTGTATCCAGTGCTCGAATAAGGTGATAACAAGCACAAATGTTGACAGTTTGCATTCAGACAAGGATTGGGAGTTATCGGTTGCAATGCCGGATGATGAACGTGAATGCTAAGAGGTTGAGATATCAAATGTGATACGACCGTTTGATTTTTTCCTCGGAATTTTTGAGCGGATAATACCTGCAAAAAAAAAAAAAATTAGTTATATTACTTTCAAATAAACATTTGAAAGAACGGATTTACATGAATTTTTGTCAAATCTTACCCTATTCAATTGTCTGTCCGTCCAATAAAGAGTATCTTCGAAAAGGGTAAGAGAATGAGGATGAAGCAAATAATGACTTCCGGCTAATACTTGTTGCCTTCCGCTACCGTTGTAATAACAAAAATCAATGTAATCAAGTTTTGAATCGGCAAAATAAATTCTTTTCGTAGCCACGTCTAACGTTAATCCGTTTGGCCAGTAAATTTTTGTGTTGATTATGGTAGAACGATTTAAACCATCCATTCCAACTCTTTCGATTCTTGGATTTTCACCCCAATCCGACCAAAATAACCATCTGGCACTACGTTGTTAATAACGAATAAAATAATTTATTTCGTCTTATTTAATTTAGATAAAAAAAAAAAAGGTAAACGTTGTCATACCCAGGACTAGGATCCAAACACATTCCTCTTGGTTGCGTTATATTTTCTTTTAAAAGAACCATTCTATCGGATCCATTTTCTCTAGCTACTTCAATTGTATTTAAACGAGAGTCTAACCAATAAATGTTACCACCGATCCAATCGTAAGCTAATCCTTCTACTAAATCTAATCCATTGGTTATTATCTAAAATTTAAATTACGGTTAATACGAATAAATTTACTAAAAAATCAATGATTAGTAAATTAAAGTACGCACGTCTTTAGGTTCACTACTTCGATCAAGCCTTGAAATTTTCTTTAGTTTCATATCCGACCAAAATATTGTACCCGTGTGCATGTTAGAAGCCGTGGCAACAACATTTTCCACAATTATCGGTACTCTTTCTAATCCTTGCTCTTTCAAATCAGCAACAAGTATCGAATGTCGATTGGATATTATTAAGAAAGCTGAACTGTGATCTGCAAAAAAAACAAAAATTGATTAATGAGGAAATGGAAAAAACAATGAATGCATTATTCAAATTTAAATTTATTACTCACTGATTGCTTTACAAAAATGTTTATTCAATTCTAATTCGTAACCGTCATCGCAAGTACAATAATAAGAGCCTTTTGTGTTGTGACAATGTTGAGAACAAGATTCCGGTTTCTCACATTCGTTTAAGTCTTGACACGTGTATGTGTCGTTTGATAAAGTTTCACCAGGAGGACACGTGCAAACTGCTCCCTTTTGTTGAAAAATAAAAAATAAAATAAAATTTTTAATATTTAAAAAATTGTTAATAACAAATAATAATGATGATGTAATAAGGAAACTACTAACGACTGGCGTTTGTTTGCAACCGTTTGAACAAAGTCCCGATCTGTGATTACATTCAGCCAAATCACAACCTGGACCTTCATCAGCACCATTTGGACAATCAGCTTTACCGTCGCACACAACCGATATGTTGACGCATCTTTCCGAGACTCCAGGACATTGCCATTCATTACCGTTGCAGCTAAATAATGTAAAAGAAGAAAGTTTTACTCGAAAATAAATACCGAAATAATAATAATTAAATTTAATTAAATTATTTTTACCCGAAAGGTGGAGGACCGCATGCATGCCTTGCATCCTCATCACTTCCGTCGCCACAATCATCTCTTCCGTCACATATATATGCTTTAAATATACAGTGACTATTATTACATTTGAAATAACCTTGTTGACAATCTACTTTTCCACACGTCGGAGGTTCATCGGATTCATCATCGCAATCGGCAGTACCATCACAATGCCAAGCTCGAGGAATGCATATCCCGGATGATTGACATTGAAATTGTTTTTCAGAATCGCATTGATCAGGAGCTAACGAAGCTAAAAAATTAAATAATTTTTTAAGGGAGAAAACCCAAAAAAATAAACTCCTATGAAAAAACTGGATTTGAAAGAGTCAAACTTACGACAACCCAATTCATCGCTTCCGTCCGTACAATCTGATATACCATCACATTTATACGATTCTTGTATGCACTGTTTTAAATCAGAACATTTAAATTGAGTTGATGAACACGTGACAGGCGGACAATCTTCTTCATCTTGATTATCAAAACAATCATTGTCTCCGTCACAGACCCACGTTTGCGGAATGCAATGACCAGAACGAGGACACGTAAACTGAAATGAAAGTATTAATAAGCTGTCGTTTTATCGAAATCTTATTTAAAATTTGTTTTTGATTGTTCAGATTTATTCACTTTAAATTGTAAGAGTCACGTGAACAAATCAAGTTATTACCTGAAAATATGCGCATGTTTTTTGAGCACAAAAATCTCCTTCATCGCTTCCGTCACCGCAATCATTTTCAGAATCACATTTCCAAGCGTTCGGTATGCATCTATTATTTTCACATAAAAATTGAGACAAAGCACACGTGACATTGACACAACCTGTTTCGTCAGAGTAATCTCCACAATCATTTTCAGAATCGCATTTAAACGTTCCAGGAATGCATCTTCCAGAACTGCATTGAAATTCGCTCAAAGAACATGTCGATTCTAAAATAAATAACCGTCTTAATTTTTATACAAAAAAAAAAATTTTAATTATTAAAAAAATATTTAAAGAGTATGGCGAACGCACTTGTACAATTTTGTTCTTCGTCTGAATTATCCAAACAATCATCATCTCCATCGCATACCCAAGCTTTTGGTATGCAACGTAAATTTCTACACGTGAAATCCCACGTATTCGGACAGGCTTGCACGGGTGGTTCCGATTGTGGATCAGCAGTACAAGTTTTATTTTCAGGTTCGATTAAACGTTCTCCATAAGGACACCCGCATTTAGCCTAAATTAAAAAAATTATTTTTTACTCTTTGCCACAAATACTCTAAATTTTTTAAACGATTCAATAAATATCCCCGTGATACTCACAACGAGTGACGAACTATTGAGGTGGTTAACTGCAAAACATAATTTTTCACAGCCTCCATTATTAATGGCACAAGGATGAGTCGGATCGATTTTTTGAACTGCTTCGCTATACACTTTAACACCGTATAAACGATTTGTTTGAGGTTCTTTGACTAGAATTTCTTCCATGTCTCCATTTATTTTATGGAGTTTAACAATGGCGTCTAATCTCCAATCGGTTACGTACATCCACTCTGATACAAAATGTAATAAAATGTAATAAAATAAAAAAAAAACCAAAAAAATTTTTTTAAAGAGACTATACTATAAATTATACCTTTATAAATAACAATTGAAAATGAATGCCTAATAAACCTAGAATTTATTGTTTTAACATCTGTTCCATTTAAATGAGAATGTTGAACGTGATCCAAAAGTGCATCGCACCAATACAAACGATCCGTTTCATAATCTAAGGCTAAACCGTTGGGCCAACCCAAAGTGACATTTTTAAATACCATAAGACCAGAACCGTCACTGTTTGCTCTGCTTATGTTAGCTGGTCTGTCCCATTCCGAAAAAAATATGTACCTGGAAAAAAAAAAAAATAAATAATAATATTTATAATTGTTTTGAAAATTAATTAATTTTTTTTTAAATTTGAGAATTAATTACCCTTTGTTCGGATGAACAACAATTGCTCTCGGCCTTTTTAAATTTTTCAACAATGTTCTTTTGTAAGTTACATTTCTCATGCTCAAAACATTCAAAGTTCCTTTTCTGCTGTCGATGTAATATAAATTCTTAGCTGCCCAATCAACTGCTAAACCTTCGACTCCTTCATTTTGAGAAGCCAAAACAATTTCCCGACCTAAAATAATAATAATAATTATTTAATGAAATGTTAAAATCGTACCTTAATGTAAATTTTTGTGTGTTCGATTTACCTGTTCCGTTTAAATGAGTTCTGTAAATAACATCTTGAAGGACATCCGAATAGTAAACATGTTGATCTTGAGCATCAAAATCTAAACCAACAAATCGAGCTCGTCTTGATACGACTGGTAACATGGCTTCGGCAAAACCTTTTATAACAGGATCTAAAACTCGTCCTTTTATAAATCTTTGTTGTGAATACATTAAAAATTCCGTGACCACTATAACCGAAATGAAAGGCACATTATTATTTGATAATCATAAGCAGAATTTATTTTAAAAACAATTATGTAACTTACAATTACAGTTCCGTTGATCTGAAGCAAGACGCCATCCAATATTACAAGCGCACCTATAGGCTAAATGTCCGGTACCTTCAGTAGGTGCCGTGACAATGCACATGTGTTGACATCCACCATTATTATTTCCACAAGGATTGCTTGCATAAACTTGTATGAGGCTATGTAAAGCTTTTACAGCTTTCGGTTCTCTAACGTTCCTTTGTCGATAAACTGCTAAAATTGAGTTGGCGCCCTGATATTTGTCGACGGACATAACTCCTTGTTTTGTTGAATCCGACCAAAATAAACGATTTTCAAAAGTTGTTAATCGAGATGGCGATGGAACAGATTGACCTGTTTAAAAAATCATCAATTTTATTTTATTCCAGGTATATTAAATAATAATAATAATACTAAGTATTACAACGCAATTTACCTCGCAATATTAAAACTCTTCCTTTTCCTTCATAATCAACCGTTTCTATGTAATCCAACAGGGAATCGCACCAAAATACTCGTTTTGAAATGATGTCAATGGAAACTCCCGATGCTTTATACGTTGCATCAGCAACAATAGCTCTTACGTTTGTACCATCCATGTTAGCTCTAAGAACCTGATTACCATCGGCTATAAACATATAACCGGAAGTTGGATCGAGACCGATATCGGCCGGACTGGTTAAATTCGATCCCAAAACGATTGCGTGCCAACGACCATCTATTTCGAAAACGTCGATTTTTTGTCCTATACCATCCGTAACGTAAACTTTATCCCCGATCCAATCGATGGCAATCGATACG
>NW_002987820.1:431901-437076 GCF_000006295.1 Pediculus humanus corporis
TCATTAATTCCATTGATTTTATTTTAAGCTTTCAAATAATACGAATAAAAAAATCATTCAATCACACCGGAAACTTTGACTTTGTTTTAATTATATAAAAATTTATCAATGGAAAAAAAAAATATAAATCCTAATAAATTTATTTAGCGAAAAAAAGGAAAAATAATAATAATAATAATAAAAATAAACCTTTGAAAATCATCCTTTTTCAACGTATTGAAAACCTTATTAAATTTTTTTTTTTTTTGTCAAAGAAAAAAAAATTTTTTTTATGTAATTTAATAAATAATACATAAAAAATTATTATCAATTCATTTCAATATATGGATATATTTTATTTAAAAAAAGGAAAAAAAGGAAAAATAATTCAAAGGAATATATTCAATAAAATCAAATAATAGAATCGTAATGGCGAAAAGTTACAAAAAAGAAAAAAAAAAGGCGCGAACAAATGACGTCATATATCCATATCCATATGAATGGTTTTTTGTTTTTTTTTTTTTGTCATTTTAATATCACGTGACAGTTGTTTTGTTTAATAATAAATATAATTATTATTATTATTATTTTAATTAATTTATATTTTAAAAAAAAATAAAACTCACCGCACGATGATTGTAATTCGTCTTCACCTTTTTCACAGTCTTTTTGATAATTGCAAACCCAAGATTGCGGTATGCATTTGTCCTCTGGACACTTGAACATTCCAGGACCACATTCTGTCGGATCTAAATCGTGGAGGGGGGGGAGAAAAAAAACAAAAAAAAAAAAATTATTAATTTAATGCGGTGATAATATTTTACGTTGATTGTTTTGGTTAGTTTTACAACAACAACAAAATTTAATGGGTTAGTATGAGGCAAACTTTAATAATCTTTTTCGAATCGGTTTCGCCTTTTCTAAAACGTTTAAAACGTTTCAAGACGAAAAACGTTCATTTCCTATACTTGTCACACACATTTTATAATAATTACATCCGTTAGTAAAACTTTTGTTTTTCTCTCTCTATCTCTCTCGCACACATAAAATTTATGAATTGTAATATTTTCTATGTCTTCCCTTTGTGAAATTTATCATCCTTTAATATTACTTTTATACATATACTTTCTTATTATTATTATTATTATTTTCTTAAATGTATGTGTGTGTAAATTATAATTTTTTTTTCATTTATTTATACACTAGTTATAAAATATTATTATTATGTTTGTTAATATGTTTGTAAATATGTTTAAAAAATTTAAATAATAATTTAATTTAAAGTTTTTGTTTTATTTTTGTTTTTTTTTTTTTTTTTCTGTCGGATTTATTAATAATAATAATAATAATATTTCCCCTCCCCCTCCCCCGTACATCTTAATACGATAACTTTTTACTTTTTTTTGTTTGTTTGTTTTTTTATGTTTTTTAATTCTCACAAAGCCGCTTAAAGAATTTCTTTTTTGTTCATTTTTATATTTTTTAATCGGTTTTTTCTTTTCCTTTTTCTCGAATTTTTCCTTTGTTTTTTTCCTTTTTTCCTTTTTTTTTAAGGAAAAAAACCTTTTGATAATTTTTTTCTTATCCTAAATTGTTTTTTTTTTTTTTTTTCGTTAATAGAAAATATTAAATTCAAAAATTTTCTTTTTTTTTTCAAAGGAAAAAACAAACGGTAATGACGATGAAACATAATTTAACACTAAAACAAATAAGCAAACAATTTTTTTTTTTGACACATCAATCAAATACAAAAAAAAACGCAATTTAAAATTTTTTTTTTTTTTTTTTCGTTAAAGCACATATTAAATGAATTAAACAAACAAACAAACAAACAAACGATTTCACTTAACAAACACATTTAAAAAAAAAATATTTATCGTGTCAGAAAAAAAAAAAAAATGAATATTAATTTAATTTCAATCAATCAATTATTAAAAAATCAAATTTTTTTTTCGTTTGTTAACATTTAATTCGTTTGTTTACTTACATTATTTTTGGCTGTTTGTTTGAATCCATAAATATTAAAAATAAAATTTAAGTAGTAGTCGCATTAAGGTTCCCCGCCCCCCGCCCCGTTATTTTCCCATAAAAAATGTTAATTAATTAACCGTTAATAATAAAAACAATTGAATTGAAATTTGCCAATTTAGAAAAAAAAAAATTTTTTTATTTTAAAACAAAGTCATGACCGTATAAAAAAAAAATTCTCATCTTTTTATTGTAACGAAAAAAAGGAAAAAAGGAAAAAAGGAAAGAAAAAAGGAAAAAAAGGAAAAAAGAAATAAAAGCTCATCTTCATTGTTTGCAGGAGGATGACAAAAGAATAATTGATGCGATTTTAATTTACTTACAAATTTTTTATTTTTTTAAATCTCATTAAATAAAATAAATTTCTTCTGCTACTTACTATTTTTTTTCAACAACTACAAACTCATAATTTATCGTCGTTTGTCCCTATTTTTTTTTTCGAGGGGGGGGGTTTTCGTAATAAAAAAACAAACAAACAAAAGCAACCCGAATTTTTCTTTTATAAATATAAATTAAATTGCAATTGCAAATCATTAAATTCCTTCGGGATAATTCATAATCGGGAAATAATAATTAATTTTTACATTTAATAAATATAACAATAAAAGGAAAAAGATGATGAGAACAAAAGGAAGTGGAAAAGGAAAAAATTTCAACTTTTTCCATTTTAAATGAATTAAACAAGGAAAATGGAATATTGAAGTGAATTATACCCCCCCTTTGTTTTCTTATCATCTAAAAATGGATGGTGTGAGTTAAGAAGAAATCTTACGAAGGAAATGAATCTTTAATTTAATCACTCAATCTCATAAATTAAGTTGGACTTTTTAAAAAAAAAAACGTTTCTCAACCGGGGGGAAGGGGGGGGAGAAATTCTGATGAAATCCAATGATGAAAAAAATAAAAATTAATTTTTCTTCTTCTTTCTGATGTTTAAATTTAATTGGAGTTTTTTTTCTTTCTTTCCCTTTCTCCCCTCCGTATCCCTCTCCCACCCTCCCAAGGAAGGAAATGGATGATACGCGAAACGGAAAAAGTTTTTTTAAGAAAGTAATTTCATTTGCTTGAGTTTCTGCCACGATTTTAGTTTTTAAAAAAAACCCGAATCGATTTTTAAATAATTTTTTATCTTCTTCCACGTCTATTTTTTTTTTTTTTTTTTTAATTAAAAGGGAAGCGTTTGAAATTTTCCAAAAAAAAGCGACGACGCGACTAAATATATATAAATACGTATGATGATAAAATAATAATAATTAACAATTAACGGTTAATTTAAATTAACTCGACGTGAATAATTAATTGGTGCCGCCATTTTTTTTTTTTTCGATTAATAAAATATACCATTGATTGACACGATTAACAAAGGAAAAATTTTATTGAATTAACGGTGAAAAATTATTTCATCATTCGTATTATTAAAAAAAACCTACGTAAATAATTTTTAAAAAATTTTTTATTTAAACTATAAACAGCAGACGAAATTTAATAGAATTGTAATAATAATAATAAAAAAAAGACGTAACTCATCTCTATGTAATTTTAAAATCCCCCCCTCCAAAAAAAAAAAAAAAAAAACTCTTAACTTTATTCGATGAAATATTTTAATTTTTTTAGGGGAAAAGAAATAAAAATTCTTTTTTTTTTGTTATTTAAAAAAAGTCTTAAAACAATCGACAAACAACAAAAAAATTAAAAGGAAAAGAAAGAAAGAAAGAAATCGACCATGTTTCCCTTGTTTGTTTGTTTGTTTGTTTGTTTGTTACACGATAAAAATGGCAAAAGATTTTTTATGGGAGTGCAAAACACAAAAAAAAAAAAATTCTATTGTAAATTGATCTATTGTAACACATTTTAACACCTGAATTGTTTTTCTTATTCACCGATTTTTATCTCATTTACGTCATTTCCGGTTTTGTATTTATTTATTTATTTATTTATGGAAAGACCAACATTTAGTAAGTAGAATTTAGTTAACGGTTTTAAATTTTATCGATTTTTTTTTTTTTTTTTTCGTCTGCTCTTTCTTTACCGAATATAAAAAAAAAAAAAAGTTTAAATTTTCGATTTTATGAATGGGAGACGGGGAGAAGAGCGGGGAGGGAGCGGAAAACGCTAACAAATAAATAACAAACGAGACAAAATAAAACATTTTGATGACCTTATTTGAAAACAACAACAACCAAATAAAAAAAAAGAAAATAACCATTAAAAATTCGTTTTTTTTTAAACCGTTAATTGTCGGAAATGTTTGTACTCTTTTACTCTTTTCCTAGTAATAGCTTACTCTCTCTCTCTCTCTCTCTCTCTACTAACCTGTAAAATATTATTATTATTTCTCAACGATAAAAGAAAAGAAAAGAAATTAATTTTTATTTTATTTTATTTTTTTTTTTCAATTTTTAAGAATAAAAAAATGAAAATGAAAATGGCGTAAGAAATGGAGGTTTTTTTTCTTTTTTAATTGAAAAAAAAAAAAAAAAAAAAAAGATATTAAAGTTTTTTGTCGCCCTCGCTCGACTAAACTTTTCAGACATTTTATCTATCAAACCACGTTTTATTTTTTTGGACATTATCTTTCCTCTATCTATCCATCTATCTTTTATTTTTTCTCGAGTGTTTTAAAACTTTAGTATTCTATTCGGAATTCATAACGGATTTTTCTCATCCTATCTATTTCTAAATTTCTCTATTTCTATCTATCTATTTCTAAATAATAATAATAATAATAATAATTTTATTAAGTGACACAGGTAAATTTCATTAATCGTCATTATTATTATTAATAATAATAAAACACGTTAAAAATTTGTATTAAATTCGATTACGATTTAACGTATAGATATAAATATTTTAAATTTATTTTTAGACAAAATTTTCGCGGGTTTTTTTTAACGAATGAAAACTCGTATTTAATTTACTTAAAAAAAATTAAATAAATAATGATTTTGTATTTTTTTTTTTATTCCAATTAATTTTTAGCAATTAATTATCATTATAATTGACCCTAAGCTTAAAAAAAAATGTATGGGATGATTATTTTAAATGTCAAAAACAGGAAAATTCTCTTACTTCCTCTCTCTCTCTTTAATTTAGTATTTATTTCCGGTTATATATATATATTTTTTTTAAAGAGTATGGATTTGATAGTGTTTATAAATAAAAAAGAAA